>NC_047041.1:81271915-81466915 GCF_011762595.2 Tursiops truncatus
AAACAATGGATATCACAAGTGGAATAAAACAGGAAATTGTGATGGAAACTGGGTGAGGTGGGGTAGGGTCTACTTTACCAATGGAGTTATAGAAGGATAGAGGTATTCTGAATTATTATTTCAACATTAAAATGGGCCGCTTTGTGAAATAGTGATCTCCCTGTTCCTAGGAGTATTCAAGAAGAGGCTGGATCAAACGAGCTTGCCTAGAATGTGCAGGAGATTCCTGCATTATGTTTTTTTTTTAATTGAGGTATAACTGACATATAACACTATATTAGCTTTGGGTATATAGCATAATGATTTGATATTTGTATATATTGCAAAATGATGCCCACAATATGTCTGGTTAACATCTATCCCTGCAGATAGTTCCAAAAATTGTTTTCCTGTAATGAAGACTTTTAAGATCTGCTCTCTTAGAAACTTTCAAATATGAAGTGCAGTATTATTAAGTCACCATGCTCCTGCATTATGTTTTGAGTGGACTCAAAGAATTTTAGCTCAAAGATTTCAGGCCTTGATGAAATCTATGAATCAGAACAAGAATCTTTGCTCTCAAAGATGCTCTTTTTTTTTTTACTTTCTATTTATTTTTTTCCAAGTGCAGTATAATAACTCAGAGGCTAGATACATTCTTTAGAAGAAGAACAAAAGGGAATGTTAGAAAGGTTTATGGCCAATTCTCTAACAATTGAGGAAGATACAATATAGGTCAAATCACTCTTTCTGAAAAAGGCTTTCTGGTGCCTTTGTTAGTGTCAGGATGTAGGACCAGATGAACTACCCATCAAAATGAGGAAGTTTGATTCCTAACATAAAAGTTAATATTCTTGTAATTAAGGATAGGAACAGTTATTTAAAACAGCTTGTATACCAATGATTAATGAAAATTAATTTGTATACAAATTAATTTTCAGTTATTGCAATGGTAATTGACTTGCTATTTTTGGTTTTATAATTTGGAAACTAATTCAATGATTCCTTCATTTATTCTGTAAATGATGACAAAAGTCAGTTATCCTGGTCTTCACACAACACGTGTGATAGAGTTTTTGCCCTCAAGGAATTCCCAAATTGGTGGTGGTTGGTGGAGTAGAGGGGAGGGAACTGATAAGTACATTGCTAGTACAGACATTGTCATGATTGATTTCAATGATAAAGAATCCTTCCACAGACCGAGGACGGGGCAAGTCAGCTGGAGAGAAATGAATATGTGGTGAGAGGCCTGCAGCAGTGCATCAGTGGAGTAGGCCGCAGCCCAGAGACAGCTTGTAGCTGCCGAGCTGGAGCTTGGAGTTCATGTGGCACAAAGAAAAAGTGTGGAGTGGAGGTGGGCATGGGGGTACAAATGAGGGTTAATGACAGGCCTGGACCAGGGTCAGGAGGGCTTGGGATTCCAGACTAAACATTGTCTTCTGTCTGCAATAGGTAGCCATTGAAGAACTGTATAAAGAGGATTGTGTTTTAGAAAGATTGTCCATAGATGAAACTTCAAGGTGAATTGGCAGGAGGAGATTATGGAGATAGAAACCAATCAGAAAGCTATTTCAGCAATCCAGGATGATAACTTATATTAACATGCATTCAACTTGAACCTACATTAAGGAAGAAGCATAATTGTTCCTGAAGTCCATGTTTATGGAAACAAAAACATGATGAATTCCTCAAATAAATGTCTCCAGTTCTAAGATTCCAGTCTTTTAAAAATAGCAACATCATATCAAAATTACTGAAAGTAGATCATTGTGCTTGTTGAACACTGAAGCTCCAGCTCTATCCTTTTGCCAGGAAACTAATTAAATACTAGCTCTTCAACTTCTATTAGTTTCACAAACTTGGCGTGGGTTCCTTGCATGGGCTCTGTGGTGTTACTGAGCTAATGAGCTGAGTTCAAATAGGAACCAGGTAACTTTTCTGGCCACACTGATTACTTACAGAATTTCACTGGAAGCATTTCCCGATGTTAAAGCATTTTTTTGCACTTGCTTTTCCTCTGGTTCTATAATTTGCTTCTCTTCTCCAAAAATTGGTTTCCGCACAGCAAGCTTGGCTCCCAACACAATGTCACTTTGGACTTCTAAAACAAGAGCTGAGGAGAAATGCACAAATTGCATGGACATATTAGTTATGACCTCAGAGCACTAGGATTTTGAAAACACGTGTTAAAATAAAAATGCAGAAAATTTCCAGCTATTTGGTCTAAGAGAATACATTCTAAGTATAATTGATAGTTGCTCTTTAAACTAATAAATTGGATTTCACTTAATTTAATTTTTTGTAAATTCCTCTCAAGACATTCTCAGTCAAAAGTGCTAAAGAATAGGTCTTTCCAAAAATAAGTTAGTTATAAATTCTAACTATTCAAATGGGTTCCATTATTTAGATGTATGCCTCTAGGTCATTCTCTGGCATCCAAACTCCTCAGTGAAAGTTCCCAATGCCTTAAAAGACACATGCAAAGCTTAATGTACAGTGTTCAAGATATGCAATAAGATAATGTTTTAAATTATATTAATGATTTTTCTCTTCTATATGTAGGACCTTTGTCCTGATCCTGGGGTAGCCTTAAGGGAAGGTGGTAGACCATTAGGAATGAGAATTGTTACAAAAGGAAAGCGAAAGTACAAATACAGTTTTGACATTCAGGCACAAGACAATGGCCATGTAAGTCAGATGACACTGTCATGATTTAGGGTCTTTTCCAAAAGCCTTTAGCTCCCATTTAGCTTATCTCAATGTTGACCTGGAGGAAACCTACCATTTCTGGGCCTGAGGGGATCTGTGGCAGAACACAAAGGAAGGCAGAAAACCAGCACTGGGTGTCATGATTCTGCCTACAGGCTTTGCTGCAGGAATCTTAGCTAGACAAGGAAACACTGAGGACATTGCCTATGGTTCAGGACGCGGTGATGAGTTACCTCTTGAGCTGTCCTCACCACGCCAATCTGGGGCATAGCCACAGGAACCTGGGTCTGGTTTCCGGGAAGTGCAGCCATGACCCAGGATTTACTAAGAGCCACGCAGGGGAGCTTTCCAGAAGTCGCTGCCAAGCAGGGGTCAAGAGGCTCTGTAGCAAGGATTTGTAGAGATGGCTACCCAACCACAGCCAGGCTGCAGAGGGCCAGAGGGAGCAGAGGGGAGGCTGAGGCAGGCAGGAAGTACCACCCACCCAAAGCATTATCTGGGCCAAAAGAATGGAATACTGTCACCCAGCCATGGACTTCAGCCAGCAGGGCTCAGAAAGCAAGAGGATCTGCACCCCGAGTTCTTTCCTTCCATCCTAGAGAAGAACTAAAGTGAGAGTCTGGAAACTGAGAAACCTGAAAACCTTCCCGAAAGGGACTATTTAAATTAATGGATGGGACAAGTTTAAACCTGACTGTACATTTAAAGTTTTCCTTGATGGGGGTAGCTGGGGCTCACAAAGAAGGCCCAATTTATTAAAGACAAAATAAAGAAAGTATGTTTTCTCTGCACATCCAAAGTACAGTGTGAATTAAAATATGCAACTCTGTTAAACATAAAAATTAGTCTAAAGCTAAACAGCAAGATGCAGGGGTGAAATACGACCTGTTTAAACAAAGTTGCATTTTTTTTAAAAAAAGCAATATCATCAAGTTTTTTTTTTTTTTGGCTGTACATATATAAAGTAAATAATTCCAATGCTTACCCTCTATCTTACGTGTACTGCAGAAAGTTTGAATTTTAGAAATATCTGATGCTAAGTTCCTCAGGAAGATCTGCTCCTTCTGCTGAGCAATGGACAGATCAGGATTGATCCAGTGTTCTCCACATGAAACATACACCTACCAAAGAAATGAGTCTCTAATCCCAGATACAATGGCTCACATCAGCATTATTATAGCCCAAAGTGCAAACAATCAAAACACCCTACAACAGGTGAATACAACAGGTGAATACAACAGGTGAATGGTTAAACAAACTGGCACCATACTCAGTGATAAAAGGCACAAACTATTGATAAAAGCAACAAGTTTGATGGATCTACAGGGTTTTGTACTGAAAAAACACTTCTCCATACTATCTTTGCAACTTCCTATGAATCTTTAATTATTTCAAAATAAAAAGTTGTAGAAAAAATAATTTTTTAAAGAAAGGAAAGAAGGAAGGAAAGAAGGAAGGGAAGGATGGGGGGAAGGTAAGTGGGTATAAATCAGGGGTTTAAATGTGAAATAGCTAGTGGGAAGCAGCTGCATCGCACAGGGAGATCAGCTCGGTGCTTTGTGACCAGCTAGAGGGGTGGGATAGGGAGGGTGGGAGGGAGATGCAAGAGGGAAGGGATATGGGGATATATGTATACATATAGCTGATTCACTTTTTTATACAGCAGAAACTAACACAACATTGTAAAGCAATTATACTCCAATAAAGATGTTAAAAAATTAGAAGTTAAAACACTGAAAAAAAATTGGGGGTTCGTAAACTATGGCTGAGGATCAAATCTCGCCGATTGCCAGTTCTTGTAAATAAAGTTTTATTGGAATACAGCTATGCCCACTCATTTGCATGTTATCTGTGAATGTTTTCGTGCTACAATGGCAGAGCTGATGTTTCAATAGATAACATATGGTCTGTAAATATTAACTATCTGACACTTTACAGAAAACTCTGCTAACCTCTGGTATAAATGAACTTGCAGTATATGCACCAAAATGTTAATGTGGATATTTCTAGATGCTGAAATTATGGATGATACTTTTTCTTCTTGATTTTGCTTATAGGTACTTCCTAAATGTCCTTAAATAAATACATATTTCTTTGAAGTGAGGAAAAAGTAGAGTAATATATTGAGAAAGACTCAGTAAAAAGAAAAAGAAACTCAATGTTGCATTTTTTTAAGGCCACTGACTGATCATTACATACATACTTTGTATGTGGACCCAGGGAAAATGTTCTCAAAAATATCTTCTTTCTGATCAAGAGGGTTACTTTTCTCTCATGGACATACTTAATCATGTAACTGTTCATGTTTCAATCCTCATGTTGGTGGCTCAGAACAGTTGACAGATTCATTTCTAGCAAATATGTTGGTCCGTATAACAATCACTCCTGGGTCCATCTCATCCTCCTTTCACACATACTTGCTTAGCCCTGGTGACCTCATTGACTTATCTTTAAGTTAAATTTACCTTTTTGTGTCATATGTTTTAATGCATCTACCTTAAATTCTTTCTAAAATAACACAGTGAATAAGCACAGCAGGAAAAACAAAAATATTAAAATCAAACAAACAGAAAACTTGGCAGTGATAGAATTAGAATTCAAAACACCGTCTAGAGCTTCCCTGGTGGTGCAGTGGTTAAGGATCCACCTGCCAATGCAGGGGACACAGGTTCAAGCCCTGGTCCGGGAAGAGTCCACATGCCATGGAGCAACTAAGCCCGTGGGTCACAACTACTGAGCCTGTGCTCTAGAGCCCACAAGCCACAACTACTGAGCCCGTGAACCACAACTACTGAAGCCCGCGCGCCTGGAGCCCATGCTTCGCAACAAGAGAAGCCACTGCAATAAGAAGCCCGCGCAACCTAATGAAGAGTAGCCCCCACTCGCCACAACTAGAGAAAGCCCAAGTGGAGCAACAAAGACCCAATGCAGTCAAAAATAAAAATAAATAAATAAAAATAAATAAATTTTAGAAAAACAACAACACTGTCTACCAGACTCCAAGAACAGAGGGTCTCCACTCTGCCATGCTGCCTCTGCTATTAGTCACTGGTACTTGGGTTTAAAACTCTTTCAAGGGGTCTTTACATTCAGAGTCTGAGTCAAGTTCTGATAATTTGGTACAAGCTTGGTTCTCTGTTCAAAGAATTTCAGGCATCAATCAAGGCAGGTTTTCTTCTCAAGCTGATACTGTAAATTCCGTAAGTCGGGGGAAAGGCTGGGCAGCTAAAGTCCTTCCACTTCTCAGCCTTCTCCAGCCTCCCAAATAGAGTGTGTGAAAAACTAGATATGATTATTTTTTTCTGAAAAGGTAAAATAATCATTTAGTAAGAAATCATTAAATAACTACATTTTGAAGGCCTCGAAAAGAATACAGAATCTACCCCCTTAAAAGAGTAGGGCAAAAAAAAAAAAAGTTAAGGGGCTTCCCTGGTGGCACAGTGGTTGAGAGTCCGCCTGCCGATGCAGGGGACACGGGTTCGTGCCCCAGTCCGGGAAGATCCCACATGCCGCGGAGCGGCTGGGCCCGTGAGCCATGGCCGCTGAGCCTGCGCGTCCGGAGCCTGTGCTCTAAAACGGGAGAGGCCACAACGGTGAGAGGCCCGTGTACCGCAAAAAAAAAAAAAAAAAAAAAGAATAGGGCAGAAACCACAAGTGGTTAATAATGTGGTCCTCTCCAGTTTCTGCCCTCATTTATAACAGAGGTTGTGATGAGCATTAAATGAGTTCTATTACATACAGCCCTGAAAATCATGCCTGACACATAGTAAGTGCTCAACAATCAGCTATTCTTATTACTTTCTGATGGTTGCTGAATTAGGATAATTCTGAGAAAAAATAACAGGAAAAAAATGGTGCTTGAAGTCTTATATTTAAAAACGCTTTCCTTTTAATAGTATCAATATATTAATATTTCCAGTTTCACGCTCATGTCTTTACCAGTTCATCTCTTTGAAGGTCTTTTAGGGCAAAGATTTCCTTCCCCTTTTCACTGAACAATCTCCGAGCTGCAGAAGGTAAATTTAAAATTTCAGTGCACCTGTAATAAGAGACACAAAAATTGACCTTGTACATGCAAAGTTTCCAGCAGAGAAGAGAGGAAATAAAAGAAATCACGGGCCTGGATCATTAACAACAACTAGCTCAGCAGGACTGTGGGATAGTCAAGAGCTTGGTTCTGGAAACCAGCAGCCCCCTTTTGAGTCTCATTCTCCCTCTCCAAGTTAAGACTGGGCAAATTATTTAAGCTCTCTAAGCCTAAATTTCTTACCTTTCAAGGTTGCTGTGAAGATTAAGGGTTGATTATGAAACATGCTTAGCACAGTACCAAGCATGATCAACAAATCAAAAAAACAAAAAACCCCACATCATTATTTATTTTTCACTCCTCAGTATGCCCCTACTTTCCTATTTGTGTGCCTTTTCTCTTGTTCTCCCTTCTACATTAAACACCTTCCTCAGCTTTTGCTGTTGAAGTTCTACTCTCTCCAAAGTTACATCCATCACCCAGCAGTTCCTCATCTCTCTCCACCAGAAGTGATCCCTATATATAGCTCTTTAACTCCCTTTCAAATAGGAAATTTTTGCCAGGTTAAACATTAAACAGTGATTTTTTTCCCCTCAAACAAGCTCTGGGCCAGCCCTGTGGATATTGAGATGAACGATACAGTTTCCTTGTTTCCTGAAGGGCTCCTTCTCTAGTAGCGGGGAGAGACCAGTCAGCAACTGAAGTGTGATATGAACTAGTGGGTGCTGTCACAGGCACCTGGCCAGGGAGGTGAGGACACAGGGGAAAACCAATGAATTCTTCCAGGGAAGCCTCAGGTAAGGAAGTAACATTCGGGGTGGGCCTTGATGAATAAACCAGAGTTCACCAAGTAGGGTCAGGACTTAGAGAAGTTTTATATGGCTGGAGCTGAGTTTGTGGACAAGAGGTAGAGCCAGATGAAGCTGGTAAAAAAGATGGAAACCAACTGAAAGCACTTAGGATGCCAGACTAATGAACGTGGCCTTTATCCCGTTAAGTATCAGGAAGTCATTGAAGGAATTATAGTAGAGGTATGGTGTTGGCAGATCTGCTTTTTAGAAAGTTAACTGTCAGAAAAGTGCAAGATGGGCTGGAGGTGGAGAGGCTGGAATCTATATAGTCAGTTTAGGGTAGAGGTAAAGAGGTGGAATTCTGGGGAAGAGGAAGTAGAGCTAAACAGAGTGATGGGTCGTGTCCTAAAGAATGCTGTTTTATATTAGAATGTACTGTCTAGAGTAAATGAGTTAGAAGTGACTTTATGCTCATCAAGAAGACTCAGCTGTATGAAAAATATTTCTCAATTTTATTACCTTAGATGGCCAAAAGCAATCGAGCAGGTAATTAGGCCCTCCATTTTTCTGAGAGGTCTTAGAAGGAAATAAGCCAGTGGGAATTAAGTCTCTCCCTCTCCTGTCACAACTCTGGAAGCTGATGGGCTGGTGAGAACTGGACTGGGTTTCTCATCCATAGGAATTGTCGGGTGGAGGTATTGCGGGGCGGGTGGGAGGGAGAACTGTAAGAGAACTGAGCCCCAACCAGAAGATTGGCTTCATTCTCTCAGGATGCTGCCCAAAGACCCAACCCAATTCCTGCTACTCACCCCAAATCCAAGCATGACCTACGGAGAGTTACAATCATGATAATCTGATCCCACTCACATTTTCCTCGGAGAATTTTGGACTGTGGGAGTAACCAGTTTTAGGACAAGTGGGAGAGTAAAGTGAAGGGGAAGCTGGGGGATTTTTCTTTCTTCTTTTTTTGGAAACCTGTTTTATTTTATTTTTTATTTATTTTATTTTTTTATACTTCTTTTCTGAAATGCAAATCCAACAGTAGATGCTAAAATTCAGATCTAAATTCACTACTGTGCTTTAGAAGAGTTATCTTTGCACTGGCTACACTGGCAAAACATAAGCAACCACTGAAGAACACATCTTTAGTTTGATGTAGCTACCACCGGGCATATATTCCTTAACTTCATCTACAGAATCACCCTGTCTTCAGTAACTCTTAAAACTTCAAATTTTATATATAGGAAGTAGTTTACTAAGTTGTTACCTTTTACTAGCCCAGACCCTTAATATTGCACAGTATTTTCAGGGTACAAATAGTAGACTCGTATCAGGAACTTTCCAACAAGTTCTGTGGAAACCCTATTTTAATAGTGCTGAATTCAACTGGCCCATGTAGGTGGGTTGGAGAGAACGGGATAAGCTGTTTCCTCTGTATTGAATTCCTCTAACTAGTTCATGTGCCAGCCAACATCAATGGAGAGAGAAGAAAAGAACTGGCTCTTAAGTGCCTAATAAGGAATGTGTACTCTGTGGTCCAATTGCCTGGGTTCAAACTCTAGCCCTCTCATGTATTGGCTGTGTAACCTTGGAGAAGTTACTTAACTTCTCTGAGCCTCATTTTCCCCATCAGTAAAAGGGAGATGTAACAGTACTTATCTCATAGGGATATCTTACAGATTAAATGTGTGAATACCTGTAAAGCACCTGACACATATAAGTCAGCAACACATTATTAAAATGGATCACGCACTGCAAGCACTTCATGTCTACTCTCGCGTTTAATTCTCACACCCTTTCTGAGAAGCCTATTTTACAGATAAGGAAACTGAGCCTGGAGATTAAGTTCCTTGCCCAAGGTCACAAAGCTAGTGAGTACAAAAGCTGAAATTCAAACCTAAAACTCTCTGGGTCTTTTACTACATCATATGGCCTCCTGAGAGGGCATCATCATAGAATAACAGGGAAGAAACTGAGGCTGAGATACTGAGTGAGCAGTTCAGGATTTCTCTGTTACTGAGTTGGCCAAAAAAGTTCACTCGGGTCTTTCCTTAAGATGTTACAGAAAAATCCAGACAAACTTTTTGGCCAACCCAATACATGGGGGCAAGGGTCCTAGACATGAAGTCCTTTGACCCTCACACCAAGAGTTAGGACTGATAACCATGTGGCTTGGATTTACAGAGTATCCAGAAAAGCAGAGTCTTATCTCTGACTTTGTTCTCTCAGGACTGGTTTTTCCAATGCTCCATGTTTCCTGCAAATTTAAATATCAACAAAAACGGTCTATATCTATTATTTTTAAATGGGTCTTGTTATGCTGTTAGGTCTCCCTTCAGCTTTGCAGATGGAAGAATCAACAACAACAAAAGATCCTCGAAACCGTCTAAAGTGAATTATTAAATTACTAAAGGATAGCATAATTTTCCTTAAATTCTATAAAACTACACTCTCATATTCAGCAAGATATATTTTGTGAAAAAGTTTATACCAGGTGCTCTACTTTTGAACAGCTATCAAATTCTATGGGAATAAATCTTGTTTGGGTAGGAAAATATTGATGAAAAGAAAAATTATAATGTAATTATAAATTATAAATAATTTTTATTATAATAATGTATAATAAAATTTTTATTATAATAATGTATAATAAAAATATGGTATAGATTAGTGACATTTAAAAATTGATTTAAAGTAGGTAAATATACTGCCCTCAGTTCAAACAAATTCAAACCAAAGTGCTGTAAAATTGTGAAATATATATTTTTTAATGGGAATAATTTACATTTACAGAGTTTGTAGTTCAGAAGCTAGGGGAAACCACCAGACCTAGAAATTTTGGAGAAAAACATATTAATTAGCATTGGTATCATGTACTTACAGCTTACATATTTCACAGATTAAAAACTCCAGAATCACTATATTAACAATTGTTTTCTTATATAGGTACATAGGTATTTTGTGTTATAATCATTCAGGCACTTGAATGGAATATATCTTTGCATTTAGGGTAGTATTTACCTCTCCAAAAGTTGGTGAAATCCAGTCTGGTTTGTTTCTGTTTCAGAATATTTAGTGACATAATTTTTCACATTCCCTTTCCTTTCAGTGTCAACATTTCTGAAAAAAATGATCCAAGATTTGATTGATATGGCAGTATACATTGTCAATTATCATTCAGCTTGTTTAAGTATGTGAATAAATAGTGAGGTTTTAATTTATCATTATTTACTCTAAAAAAAATGCCTTTCTTAAAAAAATAGGATTTCAAATACTACTACAATTAAATATTAAACGTCACAAACATTTATACTATGAAAAATTTATACAAGAAAATAAATTTTCAATATCTGAATCCTTTTCCAATAATGTTGAACACTCTGAGATGTGAATTTATCAACTTTGAAGAAAATGCAGAGATTACATTCATTTTGCCTTTGATGTTTTATTCATATACTGTTCATATTTATATGTTTATTCATATATTACTCAGATACTGTTTCAGTTATCAATCCAAAACTAAAAATGTTTTTAATAAAAAATTAATGACGATCACAGTAAAAGAATTGCAATATACATCATTCAAATTTTCAAGTAAGAAAGAATTGTGTATTTTTAGAATCTTTAGATTTTATTAAATGAAAGATATAGTGTTCAAATGTAATGTTAACCAAAACACTCCCTATTTAAATCTTCTGTTCCCAGTACTTACAGAAAGATTGGGGGGAAGGTGTGGGGAATGCTATTGATGATCCTGTAGAAAATTTTCTGAATCAGCCAAGAAAAATTAAACTATATTCAGTAGAGTTTTGATGTCAAATGTATGCCACTGTGTTTTAATTATTTGGGAATAATTAATTCATGTAGAGAACAAAATGAATATTTGATTAACCAGGACACACTGTTCCATGAACTTAGCAGAGAGTTTCACATACTCTCTACTAGAATAGCTGTCCAAATTAACAAATCTCTCAAATTATGTTTGGATTACCTGATTGAATCATGCATTTTAAAACATAAATTGATCAGATTAAATCTCTATATAATTTTGAGACACATAAAGATAGGAAGGGATAGAAATTACCTGTTAATTTTGCATGTTAAAAAAAAAGTCATATACTACTTTAAGGGCATTACCCTCACATTTTATGTCTAGTAGAATGAGCTAATTATGAAATGTATGCGTCAAAGATTTCAATTTCAGGGTTGACTTTACTTTGAAGATTAAAATTTTACTTTATCATCTTTATAGGCAGTTCAGTGGACAGCCGATCTGAATGTTACTCATTGTTCAGTGATGTATGAAGTATATTTAATCAATGTGAAGAAAGTAATATTAAACTATTATCAGCAGCCTCAAATATTCTAAACATCTCAAAAGAAAGGTCAAGAGGTAATATCACAGCTAATAATATGAGAAAAAATGTGTTTAATTCATTCTTTACATCAGAGTTTTGCCCTGATCTATGATTCCTTTTGTCATAAAATGTAATGAAAATACAGCAGGTGACTTTCTCCAATGTTGCAGAAATACTGGGTGTTTGGGAAGATTTTATTCCAACCTCATAACGTAAGCTAAAGGGCAGATCGATGCTTTTCTAGGATGGTAAACTTTTAAAATGTTATTCCAAGGCAAGGATACAGATTATGTAAAGTTATATTTTGAGAACTATATTTGTTCATTAAATATTCCAAATATCTAAATGTAAATAATTGTGTGTAATAACTTAAATAATGTAAATAATAACAAAGTAAATACTAACTTAAATAAGAAATTAGATTTAAGAAGGAATTTATGAGCTCATTTATTTCAAAATATATTAATAAACCCAAACAATAATGCTAATTCAAAATAGATATTGATCATAAAACTTTTTTTTATCAGAACTACTTATTTCTAACTCATGTTCTCTCATGGCCAGCCTAAATCACCAGTGTTCAAATTAAGTTCCTAACATAGAAACTAAATGAATTTTAGTATCTATTTTTACCTCCAAATATCAATATGGGAGCCCTTTTTAAAGAATAAACACAAAATTTCCCCAGAAAAACATCTGTAATCAAGAAGACAAAAATCTGTAGAAATTAGAAAGTATGCTTGATGCGAAATATGAACAAGTTGTTCTTACTGCATTTTCTGCCTAGGTGAGATGTCTGGACTGATTATAATAAGGGCTCTGGTTTTGTTCTTGTCTCCATTCCGCAAAACTCTGAGTCTCACAGGGACATATTGCTCCAGTGTCTTAGAGATGGGTTTCTTCATGGGAGGACCATTTGGAAGAAGCAGCCCTTCTATTGGCCAATCAAACTCCTTCAGAAAGAAATGACAAGAAAATTGATAATAAGTGAATAGGAAGAGTCATTCCTATATATTAAAAAATAAGCACACTTTCTTATACCTTTAATATTTTATTCATTCATCAAACATGTATTGGGCACCTAAAGGTGTTCCAGACAATTCTAATTAACGTTTTATTTTAATGAAGAGGAAAGATAGCAATTTTTAAAATGTATGTACAACCTGTGCTGTGTTACGACATGGAAGATTTATTCCCTTTCAGAGAAACATCATTCTGGAAATACAGAACTGAATTAGTTTGGAATGTTTTTTGCTCCTGTATAAAATATCTCTAATCTATGTGAAGAAAGGAAGAATGTATGAAAAGTGGTTTTACAACCCGAAATAATATTGTCTTAAACTAAATCTATTTGGGGAACACTTCAAATAACAGAGTGAGATGAGTGAATGATAAAGCTTAAACAAACTTCAAATATTTCAGTTGTAGAATTTGGTTACTTTGTAGCCATCATTCACACATTTATTTATTTATTAATTCATGCATTATCCAAATATTTAATAATTGTTTCCTATATTCCAGGCACACTGCTAGACACTGGAAATAAAACTATGAACAAGACTGGATACTCATCGTTGAGGAATTTCTAGGGGATGCTCAGAAACTTACCTAGAAATAAACTGGCAATTGCAATAACGTGAGCATAATAACAACAGGGTACAAGGTGTGATGGGACCACTGAGTAGAACCTAACTCAGAAATGCCATGTAAGAGATCAGAAGTCTTAGTAGGAGTTAGTGCGGTAAAGGAGGGGTAAAAGGATGGGACAGTGTATGTATCAGATTTGAGAATTAATAGAACATGATGTTCAGGGAGTAAAAAGAGGCAAGGATGGCTCCCAGGTCTGTAGCTTGGACAACTGGGTAAATGGTATTGCCATTCACAGAAACAGACATTTGTGGAAGGAGATTAAATGAAGGAAGGGATGATCAGAGATGATGTTAGGCAAGGTCCAAGGTCTTTCTTTCCTTCCTCCCTCCCTCCCTCTCTTCCTTCCTTTCCTTCTTCTTTTTCTTTCTTTCTTTTTCTTTCTTTCCTTTCTTTCTTTCTTTCTTTCTTCCTTCCTTCCTTCCTTTCCCTTCCTTCCTTCCTTCCTTCCTTCCTTCCTTCCTTCCTTCCTTCCTTCCTTCCTTCCTTCCTTTCTTTCTTTTTCTTTCTTTCATCTCTCTCTGTCTCTCTCTCTCTCTCTCTCTTTCTTTTGTCCTGGCAGCAATTACTTTCCCATTAACCTGCAGTAACCATTTTATAAAATATGACATCTCCATTTAAGTGTGGGTCTGTTTCTGTGTGTTCTGTTTTCTTCAATTTGCCAATTTCTCTCTCCCTGTCCAGTACCATACTGTGTTGATTATATCTGGTAAATCTTGATATTTGGCAGGGCAAGTACCCTTACCTTATTATTCTTCTTTGGAAATTGGCTCTTGTTCGCCCTTTACCATGTCATATACATTTAAGAAACAGCTCAATTAGTTTTTTTAAAGTCTGTTTAGGACTGTAATACTCTGTAGCAGGTTAAGTAATTTCCTATCAATCCCATTTTGTTAAGATTTTTTTTCTTAAATGTATGTTGAGTTATGTAAAGTTCTTTTTCCTACATTTATTGAGATGTGCTCATATTATTATTTATCCTTTCATTGGTTATATATTAGTTACATTAATTTTTAAAAATTTTAAGCTAATCTTGCATTCCTGGATCAATCCAAATTGGTCACAGTGTATTATCTTTTTTACAGATTGCTGTATTTAATTTGCTAATATTTTCTTTAGGATTTTTGCTTGTATGTTCATAAATGATATTAACATGTAATTTTCTTAAACTATCCTCATCAAGGTTTGGTATCAAGTTTATCCTAGCCTCATGAAATGAGGTGGGAAGTGTTACTTCTTTTGTAATATTCTGAAATTTTGTTTCTTATATGTTTGGTAGAATTTGCCAATAAAACTATTTGGTAATGGTGTTCTCTTTGTGGGGAGATTTTTAACTACTGATTCTATTTTTTTCTATGATTATTGGACTATACAAGCTTTCCATTTCTTCTTGATTCTATTCTGTTAAATTACTTTTGTCCAGGAATTTGGCCATTTTATTTATTTTAAGTTATAATATTTATTAACATAAATTTACTTATAATATCCTTTAATTATTTTCTTAATTTCTCAGCATCTATACTTATATCTTTCTTTTGTTCCTAATATTATTTACCTGCTTTTTTTTAATTAATCAGTTTGGCCAAGTATATACATTTTATTAATATTTTAAAAGAACCAGTTTTTTGACTGTCGGTTCTGTTTTATACTTATCATATGTTATATTGATTTCTCTAATTTACTATTGATAATTCCTTCTAATTCTTTGAATGCATTCTGCTGTTATTTTCCTAACTTCTCGAGTTGGATACTTAATTATTAAATTTTAGTCTCTCTTCTCTTTTAATATAAGCACTTAAAGTTGTAAATTTCCTTCAAGTATGCTATAGCTGCATCTCACATACTTTTCTTTGGTTCTAAATATTTCCTTTTAAAATTTTCATTAGGATTTCTTCATTATCCCATGAGTTAGTCAAAATATCTTTTCAAATTTCTCAATATAAGGCCTTTTCTAATTATTTATTTTGTTACTTATTTCTAACTTAATCCATCAGCAGAACCTGCTTCCACTTTCAAAATATATCAAGGGCCCAATTACACTTCATCACCTCCACTCCTACCACCCCGAACAAAGACACTAGTTTCTCTCACCTAGAAATTGCAAAAGCCTTATAACTGCTTATTCCTGCTTCTACCTTGGCCCCTTTTTTCTCTATTATCCTAAAGATTCTATTAATACTCAGTCAGAGTATCACTTCTCTGCTCCTAACCTGTCAACGGATTCCCATCTTGGAGTAAGAGCCAAAGGTCTTACAATGGCCCAAGGCCCTGCATGATCTGTAGCCCTCTCTTCTCTCTGGCCTTATGTCCTGCTGCTCTCCTCTCACTCACACTGCTGCTGCCACATTTACTTCATTATCCATCAAACACAGCATCTCAGTTCTATGCATTTCCTGGAATGCTCTTTCCCTAGAGATCTTATTGATCTTCAGGTCTCTACTCAAATATCACCTCAGTGAAGCCACATCCCTTGTCAACTGAAAATTTCCAAATCCTGCCCTGCCCACTATCCTTGCTTCTACTTTCTCCTTAGTTCTTATTAATGACTAACATTTATGAGAACATGGGATGAATGGCCAAGGGCTCTAGAGCCAGACTTCCTGTATTTGAATCTTTAACCCACCACTCCAGTTGTGTAACCTTGGGCAAACCTTTGACCAAAGGGAGATAGAAGCTGATGGATAAATTCTTCCCTCTTTCTTCTCCAGGAGAAACTCTCCTAAGAATACTGTTTAAAAGGCTCCTTGGAGGACAGCTTGATAGCACATTCTTATATTGGCTTTTCTTCCTTCTCTGCTTGTCTCTTACTCTTTCTCCCTGGGACTGTACTCCCTAACTAAGTAGTAGCACATAAGCCATTTGCCTCAGGCTCCTCTTTCTGAGGACCCTAAGCAAAGATGCCATAGTCCACATGAACTAAAAATAGAGGAAATTTCCTAAAGGGGATTAGGTACCAATACCCCCAAAAAGGGGGAGCCATATTGAACAGGCAAAAAGTTCAGGCAATCACTGCAGAGGTGGTCCTAGTGTCCTGTCAGTGTCCGTCTGACATGACCAAGATACAGATACACAGGGGTTGGGGAGATGTGCTGGCACGTTAGACCAGTACAGACCAAGACACATGGCCTTTAGTTTATGGAAGGGGAGAACATTTTTTTAAAGCTAGTACAGTAAGTAATAATTTACTAATTTATACTCCCTTGAAAAGCTATTAGAATCTTGCAATTATACTCAACAATCATATAGTTCAAGGAAATGCGTTTTAAATAAATATAAAAAATATCTGAAAGTTGTGAAGATTCATCTAATGCTCTAATTTGTTTGCAAGATGAGTCAGTAAATAACATTAATTTCATTTAATTAGGAGAAAAGCAATATAAATAAATGTTTAAAACTCTCATGAGCGAGCGTTTTTCAGTCTAATGTTTTTTCCTTTATAATTTTTGTATAATATTTTGCTTAGTAAATGTGTTCATAATAGTGGCATACCATGAGTCTAACTTATTGTACTTCTAAATAAGCAAAATTTGAATTAATGAAGTTTTACTGTATTCTTGACCTTCACTGAGAACCTTTTACCTGTATGGAATTTAAATTGCAGAGGGTAGTATTTATTTAGATATGTGTCTATTATTATGAATGGAGAAACATGGGGTCACTTTCCCTTACTACACTTTTCCCTTACTGAGAAGAAATACCAAAGGTTATGACAAACATTGTATATTTTCATTTGAAACTTTCCTATAAGGGTATAAGGGTTTTACTTAATATGAGAGGTGGTGGAGGAGTGGAGTTGTATAATTCTTCAAGAAGTAAGTTCAAGACGGACCTGTAATTCTTCCACAACAAAAATATTAAGCAATTCAGAGCAAATCAACATTTGTACTAGTTTTAGACAAACTATCATGTAGCAAGGGTTGAATTGGTGGAGGAGAAAGAGAAGAACAGTCTTCTCATTAAAAAATGACTGTCACGGGCTTCCCTGATGGTGCAGTGGTTAAGAATCCACCTGCCAATGCCGGGGACACGGGTTCGAGACCTGGTCTGGGAAGATCCCATATGCTGCGGAGTAACTAGGCCTGTGCACCACAACTACTGAGCCTGTGCTCTAGAGCCTGCAAGCCACAGCTACTGAAGCCCACACACCTAGAGCCCGTGCTCCGCAACAAAGCCACAGCAATGAGAAGCCCTCGCACCACAATGAAAAGTAGCCCCTGCTTGCTGCAACTAGAGAAAGTCCAAGCGCAGCAACAAAGACCCAACTCAGCCAAAAATAAATAAATAAATTTATTTAAAAAAAAAAATGACTGTCACATTGACATCTTGTGTAAAATAGCTAATATTTCCCCCTTTTCTTTCTTTCGGAACCACGGAAGGGAAAGGCAGTTCTCCCTTGAGCTTAGTCTGTGAGAAGTCAGTCTGAGTTCATAGAATTAAGATGCAGTACTAAGATTGTTTTTCAATATCCTAAACATGCCATAACTCTGATGAATTTATCTGAAATGTGCTATCTTAGCCCCTAGTTATTTTTAGATCCTTCCACTTACTACACATGTCTCATAACAGGTGGTAACCACCAGACAGTGGCTTTAACACCACCGCAGCACTGCTGATTTCAGATGGCTTCCTTTGCGTTCCAGTTAGATGAATGAAGGCCAAGAGTCTTCTCCATGACATCACAGAAACTCAACCCAAAGAGATGAAAAATTATCATGGGTTTCAAAACTTTCCAAATGTATGAGCTATCACTGGCAGTTCTTTCAAGCTACCTCAAACCTTGTTCTAATGTTTAAGGCACTTTTACATTGTCTTTCATAGAAATAGAGAAATATGGTGTCAGGATAATGAAGGACAGCAAAAACATGGATTAAACTGACTGGAGTGCTGTTTCCTTTCCTTCCATTTTCTCCATTGGAATTCTAATGTTCCCATTCATTTCATTTTGGTTTTCTACGTGTTCACACTACACCATGGCACAGCTGCGTGGTCAGCAGACCTTTGATGAGCTGTGGTGCTCCATTACATTGATAATTCTGCTTTTTCTTTTTCATCTCTCTCTCACAACCAGAGGCAGCTTGTGCTTCTTTTGGGAGTCCAGCTCTTAACCAGTGACCTAAATTTCTTAGTCAAATTGGCCCTCCCTTATCTATTTATTATTAATAAATTAATAGATTCTTCAATTTTTTCTTTCGGGCCTTTCTACATCTCCTTTTCCTCCCTTTATACTGACAGCTAGCTATCATCATCTCTTAACAGATTAATAAAATATGTACTTTTAACATGCTTTGTTTAACATGGGCCCCTCCAAATAGATATATTTTACTTCAGTAATTTAGAGAGATTAAAATCACTATCCAGGGGCTCATTCTAAAATTTTAAGTCTCTTTAGATTTACTTTTTGCAATGATTTCATCCTCGAATATGAAAATCCATTGCATTTTACCATTAAATGTTAAGAAGTACAACTTCTCAATTTATGACTTTTCCCATAAGGGTGAGAACCTGAGTCTCTAGAAATTATTCCAGTGAAGTTAGTCACAGAATTAACCAAAATAATTCATTCATCTTGTGGTTTTAGGAGGTTTTAACGTATTTTAAAAATACTGATGTACCAAGATACATGAAATCTTATTTGCTCATAAAACATAACATCAATTGCCTTTTAGAATGAATAATATTTAACAAGGAGAAAAAGGTGAAATCAGTTGCCACCACTGAGAGAGGTAAATAGTTTGGTATTAATGTACTCTGAGTCACCACAAAAAAAATTCTCATTATACGTATTTCCTGAAATCTTCCCTTGGTCATCATGCTCTTTTGAAAAGTTCTAGTCAAGGAATTAGCAAAAGATTTTGAATCTCACTCAGGATAGTGTTTCTTAGATAGTTTTTTTAGATTCAATAGTTTGACTTAATTTTCAGGCCCATTCAGACAATCAGCCTAGCTAACTTTCCTCATACTAACTCTCTGGCTGAATAAACTGGCTCAGCAAACAGCCTTGAAATGGGACACCAAACTTTTTCTGTGAGTTCTTCTTTCTCTCCCTTCTTTGTCCTTTATTCACAGAGTCTGCCTTTGTCCTTTTCTGGTTCCTTCCTTTTTGACACACAGCCTATACTTCTTAAACTGTAAGCTCCATGAAGGTAGGGACCATGTGTGTCTCCATTTTTGCTTTGTCTAAATATATAATAAATAGTGGTTAGATAAGTAATAAAGTTGGTAGATTAAATCTGGAATAAAATTAACATATATGCCTATAGTGATCAAAGGTTTCTGAATCCCACAATATGAATATCACATTTCCTAATTACAGACTATTTATATGTAAAGTCTTTCCAAGAAAAAGTTAATTGTGCTTAATTACACATAGATAAAATCATCTTTTTCCTTAAAAAGTCAATTATGTGGAAGTGGGGCTGGAAGAAAATACGGTTCCTTCACATGAGATGAATCCAGACTTGAAGTCAGGTAGAGTGCATTGAATTGGAATGAGAACTATCTCTGTTCTCTGCTTGGTAAGTGTTTTCTTCTCTTCCTCAAACATTTCAAGAAATAAGAGGATCCTTAGGCTGAGTCATTTTGAAATACATGGTCCATTTTCCTCACTTTAGTTTATTTAGTGCCTTAGTCCTTTCTGTTGAGTTTACAGGTCAAAGCCAGGGTTTTGTTGGAGTACAGTGACTTCTTAACCATTTCACTAAAAGCTACTGTTCTGTTTGAATGGCTAGAGAACTGTGGGGCAATCCATTTTCATTCCTAAGATCATTTAGTTGGCAAATTCTAAACTATTAGCAAAAATGTTATTGTTTTAAAAGGTAAATGTTAAAAGGAATATGGTTAAGTTAGATTTCCTAATATAATTACCATTCATCATTTAAGTCAATTAATTAGTTAACTGAATTATTTTACCTGTATACTGAGGTTGAAAAAAATGTAAGCACAATATCTGTGAAGTCTACAATAATTATAAATTGTTCTCTTTCCGTGTATAAGAAAGTACACTTCCTTATGAGGCATCCCTGTCCACCTCCAGGCGGGTGGGAAACTTATTCCAATTGGAAGTGTCCCCATTTCTGCCAATTTGGAAAAGCCTTTTTGTCTAGTTTTTAGCTCTGTACTTTTGGATACATATTGAATCAAATTAAATGTTCAAACTTCTTACAAGAACTGTTATTTCTTTTCAAGGATATACCCCTCCTTTCCCCTGCCTCAATGTGGTTTCTGGGCATAGATGAAAGTTCAATAAACCATATACCACTGGGAAAAAGGGTTCATGGTCTATATGTGGTACTTGTCCTTGACCCTCAAAGATCTCTAAGGATGTGCTCTTCTCCTCTTTGGATACTGGGCAACCTGCTGATACCTGTTCACCTCCAGCTGAGAAGTAAGTTATCCTTTCTGCTCTCTAGGTTTTAGCCTTCCTAAACCTCTGAAGAAAAGCCTACAATTAGCACAACTCACAGGTTTTTTTCTTGGCCTATGCTGGGCCTATTTGTCTCTGTGCCACCTCTCCACCCCTGGCTCTATGTTGGCTCTCACTAGGCTGCAAACCCTGAGTCTTAGGCATATAATTCATCTAGCCACTGGCTCAGGCTACCCAAACCACAGCCTCTGGTATTTTGAAGATCTCATTTCTCTCTCTAAATAAAAAAGCCTCAGATTTCTAGACTGTTGCTTCACTACAGTCTAAATATTAGGGCATATTTGAGGCTCTAAACAATGAATTCTTGGTTTCAGCTGGAATGACTCCATCTGTCCTTCCCCTAAAGTGATGAGACTCATTGATTCAATCACTGAGGACACATAGAGAATTGTGATTTAAGGGGAAAGAAAAAACTTGATTGAGACCAGAAAATTTGACAAAACAACTAAAAAAATCAGGATAAAAAAATATATATATATATATTTTTTCCAGACATGCAGACTCAGCAGCCATGGCTCACGGACCCAGCCACTCCACGGCATGTGAGATCTTCCCAGACCAGGGCATGAACCTGTGTCCCCTGCATCAGCATGCAGACTCTCAACCACTGCACCACCAGGGAAGCCCAGGATAAAATATTTTTTAAAAATCTTTTGGAACATATCACTGACCTAGCAATAAAGCAAGACATACTAGAGACCCAGAGAGGTAAACAGAGTGCTGAAGCTGGATCTTATCTTGAGGAAATTTTCCAAACCCAGCAAACTTCTGTTTCCATGGTCTTGAGGGGAAGGGTGCAGAAGACAAATTTCAAGGCCCAGCCAAGGTGGGAATTCTAACAGGAGACTCTCTCCTCTCATAAAACAAGAACCACAAAAGGATAAATTTCATTGAAAAGGCAAGCCAGAGACAATAACTCTCAGTGGTTGCAAGTAAAATAGACCAACTCAAACATTTTCTCTGTGTGGAAGAAAAAATAATCTTCATTGAGAATTCATACCATGGGCTGACCTCACTTACAGTTTAAAGCATATTAAATAAAGATGAAGAGAAAATTAATAATCTGAAAGAAATGTCTCAAAATATGATCCAAAAATACATCATAAAGAGGCAAGGAAATGGAAAATATAAAAGAGAGGTTAAGAGACAAGAAGGTCAAAATGAGAAGGTCTAGCATACACCTAATCAGAGTTTTCTATAAAGAACAGAGGGGATAAGAGAGATAATACTTGAAGAGATAATGGGTGATAATTTTTCAGAAATGATGCAAGATATCAATCCACAGATTCAAGAACCTTGAGCAGGAAAAATAAAAAAACTGAAGAGACCCAAAGAAAAGAGAAGATTTTAAAAGCAGTCAGGGACAAAAGACAGATTACCTTCAAAAGAAGAATATTCAGAATTATAGCTGACTCCTCAAAAACAGCAAAGTCAGTGATGTTATCTTCAGTTTGCTAAGTGAAAATACCCTACGTGAATGAGGGCAAAATGAAAGACTAAGTTCACTTAGTAAAAGTAAAAATAAATTTTTAACTAATCTAAGATAAGTAAAAACTGTTTGCTACCAAAAACTAAAAGAAGGGTATACTAGGCAAAAGGAAAGTAACCCCAGCTGGAAGGACTGAGATATAACAAGGACTTAAAAGAAGAAAGAGAAAAAATTAGGAGTAAATCTAAATTAATATTAACCACATACAACAATGTTAATATCTTGTGGAAATTTTTTTAAGATAAGAATAAAATAGATGACGCTAATAGTGTATAAGTTACAAATCAGACAACTGATGTTAAAGCATTCTAACGTTCTCAATTATTTAAGATAAGAGTAAGTATATTTGTTAACTTTAGATTTTGATCATTTACATATGCAAGCTAAAATGTTCAAAGTAATAACAAAAAAAAAATGGAAATAGAGGATATAATTTCCAATCTAGCAAATGGTAAAAATACAAGAAAAAAATTAACCTAAAAGAATATAAGAATGGTGAAAAGTGAAACAGAGAAAAAAGCAGATAATAATCCAAATATATATGTCATTACAATAGATAGAAAAGACTAAATCCCTTGGTTTAGAAATGAAGATTGTCTGACCATTTTTAAAAATTAACTATATGCTGATTACTGGAGAGTCCCCCTAAAACAGAAGAGTATACAAATATAAAACACAAAAGGATAGAATGAAGATATATAAGGCAAATAACAACAACAAAAAAAGCTGATATATTTCTATTCGTATTGGATAACTGAAAATTTTACTAGAGCTAGAGGGAGTCTACATAATGATAAAAGTTTCAATTCATCAGGGTGATATAATATTTCTGAACATGTGTGTGTCTAGAACTAAATTTCAAAATATATAAAGCAAAATATGACAGACTAGAAGAAGAAATAAATTCCATACCCATTCCATATTGGATGACTTAAATGCATCTTTCTAATTAATTGATAGAACAACAGCATCAATTGATCACTTGCACCTAACAACTGCAAATCAAAAACTTCATGGAAATTTTCACACACATTGACCACATACTGGGACTTAAAATAAGGCTCAACAACGATGTCTTATACTAAGCAATACAACCTCATTAAGTTGGCCACTGGGAAGGACTGGCCACATGTAGGTAAGCTTATTCCAGAGAGGATTTTCAACTCTGGAATGTTTCCACTGGCCTGGCTTACCAGTCCCTTCATGTTTTATGGCCCACCTAAAACAAAATAAAAGACAAAAAGGAATTTAGCAAGGTTAAATATCACTTTAAAATATTCATTGAGTACTTCTTATTAGGTAGGCAAAAACTCAGTTTGAATTAAAAACCCAAATCTGATAATTTACTGTGTACAAGAGACATAAATAAAAGTAATTTTTAATGAAAGAATACATTTTTAAAAATTGGGATAATAGACAGTGGAATTTGAGGCAGAAGGCAAAGTAGAATAACAGTCAATTTATAATAACAATGACATAAATAACAATACTAACAGAAAAAAAATCAAGCAAAACTTTTTAGACATTTAAAGAGAAACCAACATATATATAATCCCTGTGGGAGACGTCATTACATCACCAACAGATTATGAACTACTTGGTAAATTTTTAAAAATTTTTATTGGAGTATAGTTGATTTACAATGTTGTGTTAGTTTCAGGTGTACAGCAAAGTGAATCGGTTATACATATACCCACTCTTTTTTAGATTCTTTTCCATATAGACCATTTCAGAGTATTGAGTAGAGTTCCCTGTGCTATACCGTAGGTCCTTATTAGTTATTTTTTTTACATATAGTAGTGTGTACATGTCAATGTCCCAATCTCCCAATTAATCCCCCCTTCCCCGCTTACCCCCTTGTACCGCTTATATGAGGAATCTAAAAAGCTGGTACAAATGAACTTATTTACAAAACAGAAATAGAGTCACAGATGTAGGTAACTTTTTTTAAGTAACAAGTAAGGACATAAAATACTTGACTGCTAAAACTAGTAAATGGAAGTATGACCATTTACTTATAGACATTTTAGTCTGTTAACAGAAAATGTGTCTTTCTCAATAATTCTTGAAACATTGTAATATTTCCACACACTAACAAATTAAACTTCAATACAGTTTTAAAATAAAAATTGAACAAGTTACACTTTGAGACAAATGACACAAAATTAGATATAAATGAAAGTTTAAATTTCACAATTTCAACCACAAGACAATTTTAAAAATACATTCTCTCTCCCAAAATACTATTATACCAGACAAGGGGAAAAAAATGACATGATCAGTACCTATTTAGCAAGCAATGAAAATAATAATCATGAAAACTTAAAGAATACATTTAGAATTACATTGAAAGATAAATTTATAATGTTAAATGCTTATTTATTAAGAGCTAAACAGAGAAGGGAAATTAATAAAGCATTCAACTCAATAATTTATTTTAAATATACCTCATGGAAAACAGATGAAAGTAGTAAAGATTCAAATATAAATAAAGAATTAGAAAATATTTAGACTATTAGTAGAACGTTTAAAGAAATGTTTTTGAAATGAAATGTAAAATAGCAAATCTCATGCAAATAAATTTAGACTAAAAAATATACAAGCCAAATAGAAAAATCAAACAAAATATTTTGCATAGAGAAGATTAAAAGAGTATATTATGCATGTATATGTTAATAAATGCACAACTTTCGAAGAAATAATTTTTGAAAACCCTTAAAGATTTGAAATAGAAAGTATGCTCTTGCTCATATAAGTTCACAGGACATGGAACAGATCATTTTCGTACTATATAAAACATTCTAAACCATAAAGATATAGAAACTAGCTAATTCATTCCATGAATGGGAGATAAGCTTCATAATAAAGTCAGTCACTGGTAATTTAAGAAGTAAATCAACAATCTTACTTAAAATCAAAGATGTGAAATTCCTAAATCAATATTAGCCAATAAAATTTAACATTATGGAAAGAGAATAATCACTATAGCTAAGTAATAGTCATCCTAGAAATGAAATGATGGACATTTATTAATATAATAAATCACTGATTAATGAATAAGAATAGAGAAGCAGCCCATCACCCATAATTTTCCGGCACACGTGATGGTCATCTGAGCCTAAAAGTTTTCTGAGCTTGCCCAGCCTCATCAGAACCATTTGCAATATCCAACCCTCTGTACAAGGGCCCAGGTGTCCCAAAAGCTTGCTGGAAGTTCTTGGGGCCTGGATATTGTGGGGTGGTGGCAGGAGAGACTTGCTCTTTACCAACCTAGAACCTGACCTCCTGCTACCGTAGAGCTGTTCATGCTCCGATCTAAGGCCAACACTTCTGCTTGTTGGCTAGATCCTTATCCTCTCTCATCTAGGACTTTGTTCCCACCCTGAACTATTAATTTTCCTGCCTTTCTGGTCATTCCATCTGCATAATGTCTGAAAGCTTGATATCTTAAAAAAAAAAAAGAACTTTCTCTATACCCCACTGTCCACCTCCAGCTGTTGCTTTATTTCTTTGTGTTCCCTTACAGCAAATTCCGTAAAAGACTCATCTCCTCTTCTTCTCCTCCCTTTTTTCTCTTAAACCAATTCCAACCAGATTTTTTAGAGATCTCAGAAACTCCAGTGAAAATGCCCCATCAGGGTTTTAACATCACTAAAGCCAAAGGTCATTTCTCAAGACATAACTGAACTAACATCAGGGTCTAACATGATCATTCCCTCCTTTTAAAAACACTTTCTTGATTTGACTTGACTTCATTTGACTTCCATGAAACTACCTTCTCCTGCTTTCCTCCCATTAGTAGCCAAAATTGTTAAGTCTCCTCTTGTGTGCCACAGGGTGGGAACTATAGCCTATGAAAAATCCAGGGCCTGCCACATCAATAGAGTTTTTAGATGTCCACTGGTCTGATGCGTGTAGGGAGATTACCATAAGGTAAAGGACAGGTTATTGATGAAAAGAGTCATCCTTCTGAATGAGATGCCTATGTAACTTCACCCCATCAGGGTGTCTTTAAAAGGAGCTGGTCAAGTTCAACATAACACTGTTAATAAACATTCACATACAGCAAAGGCCATTGGACTGCAGAGTTCCAGCACAGTGTGAGCTTTTATGGAAAAGCAATAGACCTCTTAATATGATGTTTTATAAGTGAAAAACTGACAGACTCTTAATTATAATGGCACTAGCAGGCCCAGCTATAATGACTGTACACGTGCATAACATAAATTAGAACTTTACAGCATCATTAAGGACTTTGGAATCTTAATTCCTGAAAGTCAGCACTAGGTGGAGACAATGATTCGTGCAATGCTTTCAGGCAGCCTTTTTCTTGCCCCTCTGAGAACTTATTTTTATTTAATATTTTCCATTCGTTTCTTCAGCATGAAAGAAGGTGTTCTTAAATAATTGTCATTTATAATAGAAACACTATATAAAACAAAACATCTCATGTTTTGAAAAGACTTACTTGAACGCACACATATATACACACATGCTACAAGGTAGCGAAATAAGTTTCAAAGGCAAGTTTGTTTATTTAAAACAGTATCTTTATTAACCCTGCCTTTCCATTAAAGGTAAAATTCTATTTATGATATTTCATGAGTATCTACCTTCATGGACAGAAGTATGACCAAAGTTAAAATATCTTCCTGGATTTACATAAACCTAAAAGATAAAAATCTTAGAGGATCATTCCTCAGCATTTCAGTTGACAGATATCTCTTCCATCAAAAACTAAGTCCAGAATTGATCATATCAATTTAGTCTGATTAATGGAGTCATTAATCAGAATGCTCTATTCAATTAATCTTATAAAGGAATGGGAAACAAAAACACTTTAGATAATGTTTTCAGAGTCTAGTGCCTTTGACAGAACTTCAGCATTGTGAC
The DNA here is from genome assembly GCF_011762595.2 of Tursiops truncatus. NCBI lineage: Eukaryota > Metazoa > Chordata > Mammalia > Artiodactyla > Delphinidae > Tursiops > Tursiops truncatus. The sequence continues at coordinate 81,299,232 of NC_047041.1, forward strand.
AGGCTCTGAGACATCATGCAGGACTGTATGCACTGTGACAGAAAAGTATTATTTTGCACTCTTGGAAATCAATAGTAATATAAAAAGAAACCTAAATGTGTCCCAGTTGAAGAGAAATAGTCTTTTTTCATATTCCATCAGGACACAATTACATTGTTTCCAACAATGTAATGAACATAGCAATAAAATATGATACAATATATAATTTGGATCTGATACAGTAAATTATAAACACTATGGCAAATTCCAACTTAAATCAGCAGTCTCTAATAAACATGCATGTAAAAATGACCAGATGCACATCCTACAACTGTCAAAGAAACTCTAACTCTTTGCTTTACACCAGGACCTGTTTATTTATTTAACTGGTCATTTTTCAGTTTTTAAGTTTATCTAAGCTGCAAGATTAGGCCACTTAGAATTCATCTATAATTAATTTAAAATTGCATGGCTCCTCAGAAATAGTGAAAACACATTATTCATACAAAACAGTTATATGTTGCATACATGGATCTTGATAGAAATCAGTTTATAAGGCTAACATTGGGTGTCCCATCTCTGAAAAAAGAAAAGGATAGGAGAAAGAAATGGGCAGATTGCAAAAATGGTAAGAATAGTAGAATAACTACCTATTTTGATGGGATTTAGTAATAGCCCAACACATTTCCATAGATTTGCACTATTCTGAAGTTTCTAAGAGTCTAGTCCTCTAGAGAGAGAAGAAATTATTTGAAATCAGGAACTACATATACAAGCTCATCTTAAACATTGTATAAGGGTTAAAAGATTAGATACATAACTAGAAATCTGAATCCATCCGTTATCACTCTAGGCTTTTACTAGTATTGTATCAATATTTTAGGCTACATTAATCTTTCAATTTAGGCTGAATATTAAAGCTAAATTTAATAGTTTAAGAAAATAATTATTTTAAGATTTAAATTTTAAATAACTTTAATAGAAACAAGGCACTGAAGACTGCAGTGTTTTTAATTTACAAGCCAAAATTTACAAAGATCAAGTAATTTCTGCATATTAAACATTATTCTACTTTTTTCCTAGAATATCTTGTAGAAACTAATATATACACAGGGAATTTGTTCTTCTGTTTTATATATTCCCATTTGCTCCATCTCTTCACATTATTTTGATAACTAGGAAAGTACTTAAAACAGAGAATGAATTTTAATGGTAGCTAAAGGCTAAGAGGGGAACTCAGTGATCATGTTTCCATCTTGCATAACTGGGAATTTTTAAGAATGAGAAATAGTTCCAACAATTATGCTGAAAAGAATACTTATTTCATAACAATTTCCACAATTGTATATTATATTCTATCCATTGAAAATCATCAATTAAGACTTAACACAATTCAATTTTTTAAAACATCAATTATGAAATACAGTGGAAACCTATAGTACATTAATGGTAATTGCCAGGAGTATGTATGTATTTAGTCTAGAAAAATAAAGGGATATACAGATGGATCTAAAGTCACACCTGACATCTCTTGCCGGTTTTTTTTTTTTCAAACAAAAGTCTTTGAGGGCTTCCCTGGTGGCACAGTGGTTGAGAGTCTGCCTGCCGATGCAGGGGACATGGGTTTGTGCCCTGGTCCGGGAAGGTCCCGCATGCCATGGAGCGGCTGGGCCCGTGAGCCATGGCCGCTGAGCCTGCACGTCCGGAGCCTGAAAAAGTCTTTGACCTGCTCTATTTTGTTTGGTTTTTCTAGTTGGTTGAGCTTTCTGGTTATTTAGATTCTGGATACATAGACGTAATCTATATTCAGCACTAAAAACCTATCATTATCTCCCATAGTCAGGGAGTTTTATACTTGTGTAAAAGCAAAGCTCTCTTTGCAAGTACAGTAAAATCTCGGTTTGTAAACAAAAAAACCATTTTCCCTTCAAATACTTGCTTATGGTGGGATCCGATGTGGTCTTTGAGTTCTTGAATCTGTTTAATTAATCACCTATCTGGGCCTGATAGCTTAGCTTTGGTACCTGAGGTCTTTGGGGTATCCACTACCTGAAGTTTCTGTATCAATTTTTATGCAAATAAAACAAATTAATAGCTGTCTATTGAGTGCCTGCTCTCTCTCCCCTGCACTATGCTAGGCACTACAGACAATGCAAAAGAAGTTAGAGAGGGCTTTTGCCTTCAAGGAAATTATAGCGTTTTAGGAAGAAGCAAAAATTACATACCTGGAAAGTTTTTGACAACAATACAAGACAGTATGTAATGGGAAAAAAAATGGCACTTTCAATAAGACTTATAGTAGGTAGACCTAATGGAAAGAAAATCATATGAGCTCCATATTACAGAAAGAAACTGTTGGGGTGGGAGAAGAATCCTTGAAAAGGATGCATGAATTCTGTATACATGGAGAATAAAGAGTTTGGGATAATGAGAGGGAAGAAGAAAGATGCCATTTCAAGATATGGAAAAAGGATACAATCTTTTGGTGTTACATAATAGCTCCAATGTATATGATTTTTAAAGACACAGAGTTCTAGCTAGAAGAGAGTTGATTTATGTCTATAGCTTTTCACTTCCCAGTCTGTTATATCTAGCCAACTCCTTTGCTTAAAGCAAAGTGCTTCACCATTTAAGGCTCTTGATTGCCTCTATTTATTCATATCAGGAGGGAGCAGTTGTCCCCCAGATCAATTCTCCCTTCTTTCAGTAATAATAGATTTTTTTTATGTGGGCACATGGCTACCCAGCTAAAGACACGATTTCCTTGCATTTAGGTTTAGCCATGCATCAAAGTTCCAGCCAAAAGAGCTGTGAGTGGTTATGGTGTGCTTCACTCATAGACTTCATCTTTCAAACAACTGGACATGTGTGCCCCTGGTCGCTTTTCTCCATCCCACTGGCTGAGATGGCAAGAGCTGAAACAGCCACTTTAGACCCTTAGGTAGAAACCCCATGATAAGAATAAGAGCCGCCTACCAGCTCCTAGCACCTCCTATCTATAAACCATCATGCAGAGAGAAATGAGCTTCTGTATAAGCCTAAAAGTTTTGGAGTATCTGTCAGAGCAGCTTAGCCTACATGCTTTCTAGTATAATCCTGGTCATTTCCATGGCTCCAGTCTTTTACTTTTTCCTGTGCTTCCTCTGAACCTTTTACTGCTTTCTCTGCTATTTACCTCTGAGGAACTTTTCATGGGTTGCTGCCACCATTGACGGCTCATCTCTTTCCTAATTCTCATTGCTGCTTTCATCAATTCCTGTCCTGTCTTTTCCTTTCTTTGATGTTCACCCACTGGTCTGTCCAATGGTCACTTTCTCTGACTCCTTTAAGAAATGCTCTTAGAGACAGTGACTGATAGCTCTTCAGAAATATTGGCATTAAAAAGATAGACCCCACTTGCCTGATCTAAGGTGGTGCTGTGTGGGTTCCCAGGGAATCATGGGATGGACTTTAGTTAACACTGTATCACTATTCAGGAATGGTCCAAAGATATTGGCAGTCATGAGAAAGTGAGTGGTAACTTTTTATAAGTATTTCCTCTTCAGGAGTATTTTCCCAAACAGATTTTAAGGTCTTTGGAGTGCCAACTGTGAGTCACATTTTAGTTCTGCATCAAACAAAGATCCCAGAAAACAGATGAGAAAAAAGACGAACAAGCAACTGAGAGGGAAAGAACAAAGGAGAGGCTCCAAAAGAAAAGGACAAGAGCAGTCATCTAAAGAAAAGAAGTGATGAGGTATAAGAGCACTGGAAAAATAATAAATATTAATAGGAAGTCCACAAAGTTCATCAAGTAACAGTAAGGATCTTTTGCCTAAAGTTGGTCCTTGGAAGGTCCATCCAACACATTTTCAACATTTATGCTGTTGGGTGCCAGGGATCCAAGGAACTGAGACAGTTTCTACCCATGAGGAGTCCCAGTTTGGTGAGAAAATGGACCAGTGAAACAAATACCAGTGACATAGGTGACGGGGGCTCATGGGGATTATACAAGGTACTGCAGAGAACTGAACAGAGAGTCACTGATTCTTCTTGTGGGGGCAAGGGGGGTCAACATGGAAGAGATGGGAAGTTGATTTCCCAAAACTCAGGCAAGAGTCTGGTCCTTAGGACATGCTCTGTCCACTTAATAAAGGAATGAATGAATGAGCTAATCTGGACTATATTTAAAATCTACTTAGTGAATCTGGGTTCTCAATTCCCCATCAATTGATACCAAAATTCTTGAATTCTTAACTCTGAAGTGAGAGAAGATAAGTAACACGCAAGACTCCCCTTACACGTAAGTAAAGTAAGAGATCGTTTGCATAATATGATTTGGTAGATAATAGAATGGCCCTCTACTCAAAATTATGTCTCAAAACAAGGTCCTGAAATTCCATCATTACCAATTAATTTCTTTATGACCAAATAAATATTTCGTTGTTTGGCCAAGACCATTGCAAGATTTGCAAAACAAAGTGTCAGTACATTACGATCTGTGGTAGGCTGTAAAATGGCCCTTCAAAAGATACCCATGTTGGGCTTCCCTGGTGGCGCAGTGGTTGAGAGTCCGCCTGCCGATGCAGCGGATGCGGGTTTGTGCCCCGGTCCGGGAGGATCCCACATGCCACGGAGCGGCTGGGCCCGTGAGCCATGGCCGCTGAGCCTGCGCGTCCAGAGCCTGTGCTCTGCAACGGGAGAGGCCACAACAGTGCGAGGCCCGCGTACCACACACACACACAAAAAGATATCCATGTCTTCATCCCTGGAACATATGAATGTTACTCTATAAGGCAAAAACAGTCTTTGCAGATGTGATTAAGTGAAGGATCTTGACACAAGGAGATTATCCTGAATTAACTGAGTAGGTGTAAGCATGTGTCATTATAAAAGAGAGGCAGGGGGAAATCTGACCCTACGGAAGAGAAGACGACGTGACCAGGGAAGCAGAGACTGGAGTGATGAGGCTACAAACCAAGTAATGACAGCAGCCACCAGATGATTCTTTTCTTGGATCTGAAAAGAATTTGTGGGCTACTTTGTTTAACCTATCATTTCTCAGTGAGGGAAATGAGGTCCAGTAAGACTTACTCGGCTGGTTATAGGAAGGGCTTGTGGTAAACTTAGATCCCTACGTCTCAGTGAATCACACAGTCCCTATGGGAAAGCATACCTTTAGACATAAAGAGCCTTGACCGTTCAGAAAGTAACCTAGTCTATGCAGTAATTCTAACAATTCAGTTCAAGTATTACTGTCATAAAGGAGGTACACAGTAAGTGTTTGTTGAGTGAACTGTTAAAATCAGGATGTAAGATGGCCCTCCTTCTGTTCTTTCACAGAAAAAGTGAGTTTTCTCTGAGAGACCAGAAGCAACAGTGACTTCCCATAGTCTCTGAACCTTTCGAAAAATGGTTTTCTATATTTTTCTTCTAATGCAGTGCATTATATAGAAGAAACTTTTAATAAAGACACATGTGAACAATTCTACATTTGTCACAGTATGATACTGCGAGCAGCATAAAATTCAGTGTATGATAAATGGTGTCTATTTCTACTAGACTGTAAATTTCATGGGGATTTTGTCTGTTTTGTTAATGGTGCATCCCCAGTGCCTAGATCAGCAACTAGCACAGAGTTTGCACTGAATATACAGTTGTAGAATGTAGTACCAACCGCAGACCTGGGCAACAAGTGGTCCTACCCTGGACCACAGTTTTTTCCCTCCCCTGTTTCACTCAGTGGGCGAGGAGTGCATAGCACCAAGGCAAGGTGTCCAGCTGGAGTTCACGTGCCTCTTCTCCACTTCCAGACAGTTTTCTGAGACCTCAGGATTCCCTGACCAAACAGCCCCAAACTTGCTTTCAGGGACTGGAGCAGCCTCCACCCAAATTCTATCCTGATTGTAAACCTCCTGCTGGCATGCAGGTCCTAGTATTGAAAGGTGGCCAAGGGACTGCACTGCTTGGGGTGGAACAGATATTGGACACGGGAGCTGGTGTGGCTACCTACACATTTTGGATGCCGTTTAGTGTTAGATATAGCTGGGGCTGCGAACAGACGATGAGTAGGCTGTGGGCAGGGAGTCTCTATTTTATCATGGGATAAAAGGATTGCTTTTATCCCAAACCTGAAAATTTAAGAGGAGGCTTGATTGAATAAATGGATGGATGGATGGATGGATGGATGGATGGATGGATGGATGGATGGGTAGATGCATCAATAATTGCATGGATGGGTAAATGAATGAAAATAATGCCTCAACATGAACAAATGAACTATACCAGGGAGAGAGAAATCAATGGGGGCACGTGAACTTTCCCAGAGACTCAAGTCTGTCAAATTGGACAAGGATCTCTTTTAGTGCCTTTAAGGATTCATCTCAACAGTAACAATATTGTTCAGAAAAACAGTGACTGTTCATGTCTCATGATCTTAAAGTGACCAAAAAGGTTCTCCAATTTTAGTCGAATGATGACATAAATTGTAACTTTTTAAGATAAAGTTTTCAACCGGATAAAATTTTTAAATGTGTTACTTGACATATTTTGATATCAAAATAGATTCAAGCTTCAATTATAAAAAGAAAGTTCTAAAGTCACAAAAATAAAGCACTTTCTCTTGCCAAGACTCCACCTGGCAGCAGATCTGGCACCTAGATGTGCTCACCAGGCATTTGTCAGCAGAGCAATGTCATTGAGAGCAAGCAGTCTGATGCCAGACCCCTGGGATTAAATCTTGGCTTCACCTCTGACTAGCTGGGTGACCTCGGCCCTGTCACTCTTGGGATAACAAGATACCTACTTCAGAGAGCTGTTATAAAGATTAAACACATCATTATCTATAAAGGAACAGAACAGTGTCCGGCCCATGGTCAGCACTCTGGAAAGGCTGGCTTCCAGAGTTAAATGCTATGTTACTGTTAAATGACATAAATGGTACGTGACCCACAGTGTTAGCTATTCTCACTATATGACAAATTATATTTAATCTCTAAAACAGGCATGGTCTCTAAATGTTGGTCAATTTAAATTTTAAAGGCTATTCTCTAAGCTAACTACAAAGCAACTCTGGTAATAACAGTAGATTTCAACCAACTCAAAATATTTTTTTTGTGTTGCCACAATCGACTTTGGTTAATGTAACATTAATTCAATGGAAGTTTTTAAATCAGCAGGTGGAAAGACTATGTTTTAACTTTGTCTTCCCTGGCTAATGAAGATGTGTTCAACGTTTCAATCACTTAAATCTATGCTAAAGTTATAGAATAATAAGAAAGAACCTCATATCCACCTGTGCTAGAAAGCTGTAGGTAAACTGTACACTGAGACCACCAAAGCAGCACCAAGGAGAGCTACCCAGAAACAAAGATAAATGGATTGTATAAACTGTAAAACTATTAATAATAATAATGATGGTGCCTTCTACCCATCTTTTGGAGTGAAAATGACACCACTTACACCTCTTTTTATTTAAGAAAATTTTAAGGTTTTATTATTTTCCTTAGAATAGCTAAATATAAATTCAAATATGCACATAAATTACATGCGTGAAAAGTCATGCATGTTAATGGTGCACTAGAGGCAGTCCAAAGAATTTCTGTTTGGGGGAATCTCACAAATAGTTTCTATTTCCCCCATTATTAGTATTGCTGTTGTTTTTCTTAAAGCATCTTTTTTTAAGAATACACTTCATGACTTCTTCAATGTTGCCACTGAACGAAAACCTTCAAATTTTAACATTACAACTTTAACAGGATCTGGGAAGATATTATCAGAAGTGTCAGCAGCACCATGAAATTAACACACAATACCCACCAAACTTCATAATATTACCTCCTTTTTCCCACAAATCAGACTGATTTGATAGATAAGCATTTGTTTGAAAATTAATAGCAACATTCTTTTGTTTCATTTTATGTAGCTTTAAAGACCTAAGGAGACTTAGGAATTAATTGCAGGCTTCTAATAAACACAATGATGTAATGACGTATTTAATATTACTGTTTTTTGTTTGATTCCAAATAAATTGCAGATTTTTTTCTGGGTGTGATACTAAAACAATTACCATTTTGCAAAAAGGATAATTAATCTGCAATTTTTTCACATTAGATCATATATCTCTAAAGCGTGCCCACGGATTTGATAGTCTTCAGCTGCTGTGTATTTATTTTTCATTTTTTCTACTGATTTTTTCTACTGCCCCATCAGTGCTGACATTTAAATGAGTGAGTATTCAACACAAATGTGATCATTTGTACAGCATCCAACGCGGCCCCATACTGAGATGATTGCTTCTGGGAGCCATCCACGGGTTCTCAAATAGGGGGGAAAAGCCAGGCAAAATTTTATCAATTTACATTTTTCTGTGATTAATTTTTATGCAAATAAGGGCCCGACCGTGCTCCCATCTCACCTGAATCATCCGGATCATCAAAGACAAATTGAGCATCACTTATTTAAAAAATAGGCTTTAAACTACTCTACAGCTGTGTTGAAAGATGCTAAGAGCAGGGCATGAACTTCTCTAATATAATAGGAATAGATAAGAAAATGTCTTTTATGTGCATTTTGTACACAATGCCATAAACATGAACTTAACAAAATAAAAAATTGCCTTTGCTTTGAATATTCTCTGGTCTTTGTAATATTCAGCAATGGGAATGAGAGCATATGAAACAATATTTTCCCAATTTCTGAATGCATAATCAGAAGTATTTCCCATTAAGCAAAATATACTGACCATTACATGTCTTTGCCAACTTTCTATTGCTTCTGGATGAAAGTGTCTAATAAATAGATTAAATATGAAGGGGAAACAGAATGTCACAGAATTAAAAGACAAATCTTAGTTTGTGATGGGGGTTCATATCATCAGTATTATGTTGCATAAAATTGACATAGCACTTTCAGGTCTATACGATCTATTTCTAAATTCACCAAACTTCCACTAAAATAATAGAATTATTTAGTTTGCATTTGGGTCTCATTAAAAATTATAAAAATCGTATTGGATTTTTTCAAATAATAACATTCTCCAGATTTATGAACTACAAATAAAGATGTTTTCCATGCTACCTGGAATCAAGTTAACAGTGTGATTCATAAATACAGTCACAGCTTACAAATGCCACCTCAGCAGTAACTAAGTTCAATTTGCTATTTTGTAGCAAAAGCTATACTTTCTCACATGGTATCTTTTAAAAGTGTGCTTAGAGTTTTTTATATATGACTCAGTAATCAAAATCTTCCCAGATGTCTCTTTTTCTCTCACTCACAGAAATAATCTCCAGAGCAGAAATAAATTGTGGACAATTCTCCGAGAATGGAAACAGACCACAGGGGGTCCAAATCTGGTTATCTGAATGGGCGATATAATCGAAGGTTCAGCTAAGCTAAGGGAATTTCAACATAAACAATGCTCTTATTTCCAAGAACGAATTCTCCTTTATATACAATAGTGGAGGAATGCCAGTCCTTTCCTTACTGCTGTGAGAAAAGTGCCACAAAGGAACAAGATTAGAATCTTAAAAGCTGTCCTGGGGAGCTAAATTACTGTGCAGCGTACAGGTGAGGAGGTAAAAGGAGCAAAAATAAATGGAGTTTATTCCATGGTTTTTAGGGTTTATTTCACGAAGACAGAAATAAAGATATCTAAATCCATAGTTACAGCCACTCTGTGTATGTGTGTGGCCACGTGTGTATGGAACTGTGTCATTGGCCTCTTCTCTCCCTCACCAACAAAAATATGCCACTCAACACCAAATTCCACACACAAAAAAGGATTCCTGTTTATCTCTCACTGTCCTAGTTCAAAAATAACCTGGAAAAGACAGGTGTTTCTCTCACAAAAAATCGCTAATTTTAGCCTGGTGAGCAATTGATGAGAAATAGGAGAATAACCAGATTCGTACAACTCCTCATACACACACACATTCGTCTGGTCTGACCTTTGGTTTAAACTAACCAGCACAGAACATCCTCTGCTGTGGTTCCATCAGAAGTGGAAGAAATTCACATAGTCCGTAACCTGGACATTTTGTATTCTCAAACAAAGGTGGGTGAAGAGCAGCTCTCAATCCCCAAGGATTTACAAACTCTACCCCTGACTTTAAGCGGCAGCTGCTTGGTTGAAAGCAGGTCAGCTGGCAACCACACAGCTGTTTTTTTAAAGTCCAGGATGGCTGCCAGTGTAATGTGAAAACCAGCCTGTCTCTCACAGAAGTAAATTGGCACCTCCCAAATGACAGGGGGAGCCGCTTCCACATGGGTCGCTTGAGTACATTTGGGGACAATGGGACAAGGGACTGGAGAAGGAGAAAATCTTTAGGGATGACAACTCACAAACTTAGGGGAGAAATAAAGTTGGTCCTAAAAGGAGCGGAGCGGGAATCCAGAGCTCCTGGTGAAGGTCGAAGGGTCTCACAGCCCACACATTTAACCTTGGCTACAGTCTTTTTTATAGAAATCAGATGACCCCTCCTTCCAACTGAACAATCATTCCTTGGTAATCATTCCAAGGAAGGGGATACTGACCCCCTAATTTAAATGAAAACACAATTTTTTCTGGATTCTGCTTCCCAAACCTCAAAACTTCAGCACAGGAAACAAAATCACAATACATCTTGGCAATAATTGTGGATCTTATAGATATTAGGGTAAAGAACTCTAAAAGGAGAGTCAGAAATTAGTAGTGAAAATTTCAGCATGCTGTATTATATGTGAACACTTCCAGCAGAATGCATTCACCTCAGTTTCTGAATTTTAAAATTAAAATACCTGTAAATTCTCCCCAGAATGATTATCTTCTTTATTATAGAAATAAAATAATCATATTAAAATGTTAGAGTATTTGGGTTTCTTTTTTTTCCACTTATGGCATGCCTGTTTCTGCCAGTTTTTTAATTAAAATATAATTTACATAATGGGTAAATCTTAAATGTATAGCCCAATGACTTTTTACACATGTAGATACCTGTGCAGAAGCACGATCCCAAAGAAGAGATAGAATATTTCCCTCACTTCACTTTACTCTCATTAAAATTATATTAGGTATTAATAAGCTGAGGTGGGGAAGGTGAAGCTCAAATATTAAGAAACTTGCCAGAGGTCAGGTAAGTGACAAGGCTAAGTTTCAAACCCATGATCATCTGACTCCGAAGACACATCCTCCTGATTAAGCCATAGTGCCTCTATCAAATGAGAGTGGAAAACAACATGTATAGAAATTCCCAAATTAAATAATTTATGTAAAATTAATAAATAGATCATTTAATGAAATAATTTACTAAAATTGATATTCCAATATACTCAACATTCAAAGAGATGCCATATTTTTCTTTAGGGAGATAAATTATTATTAGGGTTAGCCACATATGGCAGAAAACTCAAATAATACTGGACTAATATATATATATATATATATATATATATATATACACACACACACACACACACATATATATAAAGTTTTCTTTTAGATAGAAATTTATTTTTCTCTTATGCATAAATCCAGAAATTAGAAGTCCAACTGGTATGACAGTTATTCAGTCATTAGAAACCCAGACTTTGTCTTCTTTTCTCTCCACTATTCTTATGTCTTTTCCTTGTAGTTGCCTCATGATCACAAAATGGTTGCTGCAGCTCCAGCCATCATAGCCATTTTCCAAGCAGCAAGAAGGGAAAGGTAGGAGTAAAAGGGTACCTGTCTAATACTTTAGCCAAAACCTTTTAAATAGTTTTTCCAAGGATTTTACCTAATGACTTCCACTTTTCATATCAGGGGCCACCTATATCTGCAGTGGAGATTAGTGAATTTAGTATTTGGTCTAGACCCATTCTCATCCTTGATAATTAAAGAAGAGGGAAGAAGAAACTTTGGCAGACAATCAGTAGTTTCTTTTCCAGGAAGAGAAAAAAATTGACCCATTTAAGCATTTAGAGTAACGCAAATCTAAGAAACTCCAAATATCTGTAAGAATATAAACAGCTCTGCTCATAACCAGAACTCATTGTACTGAAAAATACTACCAAAAAGAATGGTATTCTTTATGAGGTGACTACTGAAAATAACTCCTACTGTATTAAAAAAAATGCATATAATATATACATACATATTTCTCTAAACAATATATATAATTGTGAAGAGAAAATTATAAATGAAAATGGGTCACTCAAATAAATATTTCTTGAGTGTCTACAATGCCAGGAACTCTTCTGGGCATTTGGGATATAGCCATGAACTGGACTGACAAGTTTACTGCTATCATGGAGCTTATAACCAACAAACGAATAAAGAAGGTGTGAAAATGGTAAGTGTTATGCAGAGAATTAAAATATGTTAACATGATGGAGTGACTCTGTAACTAATTTATGTGGGGTTATCAGGGAAGGTAGGAGGCTACATTAAAGGTAAGATTTGAATGACAAGAAAGAAAGAGCCATATGAAACTCATGGGAAGAGTAATTGGGGCCAGAGGAACAACTGGTGCAATTGCACTAGATGGAACAAAGCCTAGTATGTTCCATAAACAGAAGGAGAGCTAGAAGGCTGGCGCAGAATGGGGTGGAGACAGCAGTCATAAAGGTGGGCAGGAGCCAGAACTTGTAGGGTTTGGGGAACCAAGGTAAAAAGTTGAGATTTTATTCTAAACATGATAGAGACTGTTAAGGATGAGAGTAACATTATCTAATATTCAGTTAAAAATAAAAGACTGGATGCTGATGGAGAATGGATGGTAGGGGAGCAAAAATGGAAACAGAAACAGCAGGCAGGAGTCAATTGCTATAGAACAGATGATGGTGACCGGGACTAGAGTTTAGTGGAAATCAAAATAAATGGACAGATTCTAGATCTAGGCATGGAAATCAAGGAACAGATTCATCAGTTGAACTTGAGGATGGATTAGGTACTGGGATGGGGCTGGTGATGGAAAAAGAAGTGAGGCAATACCCAGGTGTTCAGCCTGAGGACATGGATAAATGGAGAGGACTAAAACAGGAGCAAGTTTGAGAAAGGAAAATAACCTTTCTAATTGGGATATGTTCGGTTTGAGGTTCCACTGCCAATGGAAATGTCTGGTATGAAATTGGATCTATGAGCCTGCAGAGGTTGTTGGGACTAGAGCTATGGATTTGGGAATCACTGGAGTCCTGATGGCATTTCAAGCCTCGGGAGCAGATGAAATCATCCATGGAGTATAGAGGTAAAAGAGAAGAGGTCAGAGGACAAAGCCCTGGGGTACTCGATATCAAGAGTTAGGACAAAAAAACAAAAAAGCAGGCAGCAAAAGAGACAGAAAAGGAGTGTCCAGTGTGGTAGAAGAGAGACCAAGACAAGAAAGTGTTTCACAAGTAGGAAGGATGAGGTTAAACGTGTCAAATGCTTTGAAAGATCATATAAGAACAAAGAAATGACCATGGCAAGACCTATGCCACGTGTTGCAGAGAAAGCAGTTATTTTTCAATATTTACTTTAATGTGAGTGAAACACTGTTCCATCAAGAGCACTCATATTCCAAAAAACCCCAAGACAACCATTAACACAGACCTCTCTCTCTACTCCCAAGTTCAGTCTGAGAACCCTATCACTGACCTTGGGAATTTTGAAAATTAAAAATGAACCTGAGAGGGGGTGGAAATGAACCTGAGAATCTTATGTCCTCTTTATCCTCACTCTCTAATACACAGAAATGCACCAACTTCACATCAAAATTGTCAAAATAAGTGCATTTAAAGCTCATTTAAGTGGGTTTGTGCTCTCTTCTGTGCTTTACACATCAGAAACAAGCATGTTTGTGCTTTTGGGGTCTAAGACAGCACTACCAGGCAAAATATATTATTTCTGCTCAAATCTATTCCAGAATGTATTCATAGAGTATTGGATAAAACATCCTATTTAAACAATATATAATATTACACATGCAAGATATTTCTCATGTTCTTATCTAGGAAGCCATTTTTTAAGCAAGTGTTGTGAGACGCCAAAAATAAAACCAATTCATGATTGCTCTTATGCAATGATGGGCTGGAAACCTCTCAGGCTACTAAAAGTTGACTTGAATGGGGGGAAGAGGAGGTCAGAGGAAGACTTGGGTCTTTGTTTGGCGAGCTGGGGAGTGAACAGTTGTGTTTGTGCATGTGTGCATGCACGCCTGAGCCCAAGAAATTTGAAATGCAAAACTGAAGAATGATGTATCTCTACTCCAGACAGCCCCAAAGTCTGCTAAGAAAAAAACTGCTGACGTGGAGATGTTTTCTCAAGAGATGTTGTAAAAATACAAGGCACCATAAAGGTTGCTTCAGAATCTTAGTGACAAAGGGTATGCTAGAGCTGGGGTGTCAACTACAGCAGAACCTATGTATGCAGTCGAATATGTATATGCAGTGTAAGATGCCTTAGGTACTTTAATAGAGAAAAAAATAAAATCATTCTTATTCCTGTGAGATCTCATTTAAATGTATGCTCTCCAAGGAGCATAACCTAGTGTTATCACTGTGCAGACTAAAGGGGGCACAGCACTTTTTGGCATCTTGAGGTATCTGTAGTGTTGAGATGCACTGGAAGCCATGTGGTCACGGACGCACCTGTAGTGCAGGTAACATCCTTCTTTGCAAGGTGTATGTCCTTAACAAGGAAGCTATAACCAAAGAATATGAGAGACAAGAGGACTATTTATAAATGTACGTGAAACACTGTGGAGATGCTCAGGAATAACCAGAGAGAGGTAAGGAAGAAGAGCCAGAAGGGCTAAGATGCTCCAGTTAGCAGGTAGGGCTGTTGGCCAGGAAACATAGCCATTTACAGTGTGACCTTATTTGTACCTCAGGCTAATGAGGTCTGAGGACATTTGGACTCCACCAATAATAAAGCACATGTGTTTTTATAATACAATTCTATGTTTACTTTCTTCTTATTAACTGTATTAAGCTATTTACACAGTGTAATTGTACTTAAAGAGTTATTTAGTAAAGACATGCCACAAATAGTTTCACTAATGCTAATCACGCAAGTGCGGTGAAGCAAACTTATGTTCAAGAAAGTAACATGGGTGAGAACTTCCCATTCTTGTGATACTTTCCAGGCCAGTAGACTTGAAATTATGCCATTTCAAAATAATTCTGGGGTGGGAAGCTTCCTAGGATAATACAGCCCCATTTAAGTGAGAGTTATGAAGAGAAGCTGATGTGAGAAAGCTGTAATATTGCTGGCATAAAAATAGGTGCTGCCAGGGCGTGTGGCAGTTGACAGATGGGCTTGCGGAGAGAGGGCAAAGGGACATCCCTGGAAACCATGAGGAGGCCAGCCTGAAGCAGCAGGTGCTCGGCTATAATGGGCGCCCAGGACCTCCAGGGCAGACAGGAGGGAGCAGCTTTAAGGAGGAGGGTGGCATGACACCTGGGAGTAGGTGTGGCTGCAGAAAGGAACCAACCCAGAGACAAAGTGAGCCCATGCAAGGCCACTGGGCTTGGTGGACACTCTCAATAAGCAAAATGTCAAATTCTAGACGTCTAATTCTAAAGACTGAACAGTATCACTGGTGAAAACCAGCAAGGCTCTTAAGTAATGTGAAGGAAAATTCAGTGGCTGCTGGGTCAGATGCCTGGATTAGGAAGATTTAGATGAGATACTCATTCAGGGCCTGCCACATCACTAGGATCTGCTGTCACTCAAACCCAACTAA
The DNA here is from genome assembly GCF_011762595.2 of Tursiops truncatus. NCBI lineage: Eukaryota > Metazoa > Chordata > Mammalia > Artiodactyla > Delphinidae > Tursiops > Tursiops truncatus. The sequence continues at coordinate 81,314,873 of NC_047041.1, forward strand.
ACCAGTTGTACAAACTTGCACACCCGATCTCTTCTTTCTTTCTCCTCATTTCCCTTGTCTTCTCTGGCTTGAAATATATATATACTCTGGAGGTATCTTGTATGCATGACGCCAAAAGAGGTTTCTTTAGGAAAGATTTTACCAATAAATATACAAGTAAATTTTCTTCTAAAGAAAGTGGGTGGTAAATTGTACTACATAGCGTTAGATAAAGAGAAGAACAGGTTCTTAAAACCTTTTTGGGAAAAACTAAACTTACTGAAAATGGAAATTGAGGATAAAACAAGATGGAAAACCATATACTTCATCTACATACTTGTTATTCATTCAACCAGCATTACCTGGCACCTACTACTGCTTCTTCGTTGGGAAAACAAAGATGAAAGGGATCTGCTCCCTGCCTCAAGTTTTCTAAGAAAGAAATATTACGCAAATAAAGATTTAAATGCTCTCTCTTAAGGTTGCCATGTGAAAGACAAATCAAATTATGCTTATTTCTATAGGATATCATTTGAATATATGTTAACTATAAAATAAGGAACATCAAGTCATTTAAAAAGAAATGCTCATTTTTTTTTTTTACTCAAAATTTATCCATATGTTAAACTTATAATCCTAAATGTTACTTTCCGGAGAACAAGGCCCTGAAATGGTACCAGTCTGGCTAAAGGTTAAACCCTTATGATGAACAAATAATGACTGAAGACAAACCAAGACAGGCTCCTCACAGTGTAATCTCTCTGCAGCTGAGTGGAAGATCTGACTTGCAAAGAATCCTTTAAACCCAGATTCATTGAGGCAGCCCTACCAAAGATGGATACCAACCTGACTTTTCAGACTCAAGCTATTCAAGACAGGACTCCAAAGCAGGCTGCAGCATGCTCTGAGAAAGAAACTGCTCCTAAATATTACCCAGTAATAATTGATGCCCCTACAGCCTGCCTCTTGCTTCCATAACCACGGTGACTTGCTGACCCACACCTTCAGCAGGCCTTATAGGGTACACTGTTAGATGCATGGGGAGGCCATGATAGTACTGAGAGACATAAAGCTGAAGAAAAGACTGAAAACTTTAACCACAAAGAAGCCTGCAAAACCAAAAAGCCCAAAAGTTAGACATCTGGTTCAAGGTATTTTGTAAGACAGTGTGTAATATATCAGGGAAAGTTACTAGTTCCTGATTGTCAATATTAAATAGTAGTCTTGATATAAAGAATCTAAAATAAAATTAGATAAAATTTGTTTTTATGTATTATATTCTAAGAAAATAAGTGCTGAATTTCACCCACAGTATAATGCAAAAATCATGGTGAACTCAAACCAGTTTGTGTATTTGGTAACAAACTCTAAATCAACTAAGTTAATTTTGATTTTCAGTCACAGAGTAGGTTTAACTTTTCTGAATACTAACCAAGCTTTATTTATTTAAAAATTGAAATGGAATTCCATGTAAAGAAATTATATAAAATTACCTTCCCCAAATATACTGAATTCTACCAAATATTTAAAGAAGAAATAAAGCCATGAATGCAATAAAATCTTTTCCAGGAAATAGAAAAGAGTATTTCCCAGCTCATTTCATGAGGCCAGCATTATCCCAATACCAAACTCAGACAAAGATCTATCCAAAATAGAAACTACAGACCCTTATTTCCCATGGACAGAGATGCAGAGAATCCTCAACAGATTATGATCAAATCACATCCAGCAAATTAAAAAAAAAAAAAAGGATGAAACAGCACATAAGCAAGTGAGATTCATTATAGGAATTCAAGACCTGTTCATTATTTGAAAATGTCAACGTAATTTGCCATATTAACTAAATAAGGAAAATCATATTTCTTAATGGTACTGGGGTGGTGAGAACAGGATTCTATGCATTTGTAAAAGCCCATAAAACTGTACACCAGAAAGAGTGACTTTTACTGTTTGCAAATTAAAAAACAAAATCTACAAAACAAAACCAACCGGGGTTTGGGGGGAATCAGGGTGGAATACAGACTGTAGTAAATCAACCTAACTGTATTACAGATGTATAACACAAACTCACTGAAGGGGTGGAGAAGAAAGAAACTGACCTAAAAGATGGTGAAAAACAAGTGTTTGTCTATATCTTGGAAGGCTAAGGACAAAAAGAAATGCACACAAACATTGCACTCCATTTGTTAAATTTGTTTCACATAGTAGTAAAGTCTAGCAATTCTGACATTCTTACATATATGTTAAAGTTGAAAGAATGAGAAAATTATATTATACATGATAGGAACCAGGTTTCTCACTGTCAAAGAAAGAAGTTTCAAATAACCTTACAAATAACCAAGATGGGAATGTTAGAATGAACCCTGTAGTGCTGGATCAGAGTCAAGCAGACCCACGTGAAATCATGTTTATTTTACCATAGATAGATAGATAGATAGAAGATGTAGGAAGAATATAAATTCACATGTTTACAAAGATAGTATATACACCTATATGTCCTGGATCTGTCTGCTAAGAGGGCTTAGGAGAAAAGCAACCCAATAGTGATACGCACACATAGCGCCCAGACCTTGGTTTCTAAACAGCTTTCTCCAATGAAAATGGCTGATACTATGGTTGAGGCAGGGGACACACAAGATGATTCTGGAGCATCTCGTACTGTCAGAAAGTAAGAAAAAGTATAAGAAGGGGAAAAAATATACTATATGTCAAAAGGATACAGGAGGCAAACCGAAAGAGCTTACAATGCCTAAAATGAACAATTTGAGCAAAAATAAATAAATAAAAGTGTTGGACTGTATTATACAAAGAATATAATTATTATCCATGGGCCCATATGAATATAATTAAGAGGCTGAATAAATAAGTAAATGGGGGAGAATGGGTTAACCTTCTTACAAAAGAATTCCAATTATTAATTGTAGAAAAAATGAGGGTAATAAAAAATCCCCATTAGGACAACGATAGTAATAATTGCAACAGGCAAGATCCACTGATAAATACTAAATTAGTGAGCAAAACTTAGGAGAAACTTGATATTTGCATAGCCTCTGGATACTGCCCCTCAACTAGTTGTTAATTATTGTGGTGTCTTAACTGTGTCTACCAATTTTTTAATACTCTTCCCTCCCAGAGGTAGAGCTTAATTCTCTTTCCCTTGAGTGGGGGCTGAACAATTTGCTTCTGACAAATAGAGTAGGAGAAGGGAAAAAGAGTAACTTTGCAGTGGAGAAATATGGCAGACACCATCTTAACTAAGTTATCAAGGTTAATATCACCAGTAATACGTAATAGTGATATCATGCACACCCTGATATAAAGCAATGAAAAGGGCAAATCATTTCTGTGATATTTTTCCCCAAAATGTGTAACTTCAGTCTAATCAAAAGAAAATCTCAGACAAGCCCTAATTGAGAAACATGCTACAAGATACTTGACCACTATTCAGAAAGGTCAAGGTTATGAAAGACAAGAAAACATTGAGAAATTTAAGAGACTAAGGAGATATGACTGCTACAGGCAATATGGTATCCTGTATTGGATTCAATAATAGGAAAAAGAGTATTAATGGAAAAACTAGGGAAACCTGAATAAAGTCTAGTTTAGTTAATACTATTGTACCAGTGCTGACTTCTTAGTTTTGATAAATGTACCATGGTGAGCACCAGGGGAAGCTGAGTGAAAGGGATATACAAACTCTGTACTATCTTTATAATTCTTTTGTAAATCTAAAATTATTTCAAAAAAAAGTTTTAAAAGCATTACGTATTAATTTAATTTCATCAGACATGCTGCTTAAAAGTCAGCATGCTTTTGTTTTCTGAGAATTTCCAAGAAGTTGAACAGGTTCTTGGCTGTTATGAGAGTGGCAACATGTGAGTGTAACACTAGCCTGAGAACCTGAAGCCTTTGGTCCAAATTCCAGCCCCCCCAACAAGCATGATCCCCAGGCAACTGGGGACCTCCAGCACCCAATCCTTAATCCTTAAGATAAAGAGTTTCCTAATCCTTAAAGTAAGGATTTTTAGACAATATGACTCCTTACAGACCTCTTCTATCATAAAAAAAAAAAAAAAAGAAAAGGTGGAGGGGAGAGAACTTATAGTTCTAAGAAAATATAAAAGTTAAAGTATATTTTTTCAATGTAAAATATATACCAAAAATACAAATGTCAATAAATTAAATAATTGTTGGAGATGTTAGGAGCATAGCAAAGACCATCTGACAGTGTTGGTGAGCTAGATGAAATTGCAAAGAGCACTGATATGGGAGGGAAATGAACCTACCTCTATTGGTCACCAACCAGAAAGAAAAGATACATCAAAGCCAGTAGCTCCAAATAAGAGGTACTGTCAGTCCTGGCTGTGAAGGAGTGGTCACGCCCATCATCAACTGCAAGTGCAACACCACGGACATTGTTGCATGAAGAAGCATGTTAGGGCACCTAATCAGCTGGTTGAGAGTAATGACTACTCCTTCAGACACACAGTGAATTGCTTAATTCTAACTTTTAAGTTAAATCATAAATCCATTCATTCAAGCATCACAGCGCTCTATATTAAATGAATACCAAAAATATCCAGGAAAGAGTTTAGTATAATTGTCTTCAATACTGTTTGCAGCCTTTATTATAATATTTAGTCTCTTTTTCTCATTTAAGCAATTACCAGGGCTGCCATGGCTCCACAATAAGGTCTTAGAAGAGGAAGATTCTTTGCCTTCTGGTTCCTGAAAGCAAGCTTATTAAGAATGACATAGGAAGAATAGCAAGCACTCATTTTCTAAATTTCAGGGCCCTTTTCTGTAAAGGTCAAAGGGTACTATAAAATGTGTCAGGGAGCCACACATGCAGATATTCACATTTCATGTAGAAATCCTTTTGGATTGCAAGTCTCTAAGTGGGTCTCTGTGAGAGGCAAGTATTCAGAATGTTACTCTTTTCCCAAGAGAGAGCAGCTTTTGATTGCGGAACATGTTACATTAATGAAGCTTTGTTGGCAGCTGGTGAGTGAAGCTTCTGGGTAGCATAATGCATTTTCCCTAATACTGTGTTAAAAAGAGCCAAGCCTGAGCCATGTTCCAATTACTTGGGAAAGAAACCAAAAGAGTACAAGCGAATACTATTTTTTTGGTATTTGTTTATTTTGATACAGTTTCAAACTTACAGAAAAGTTACAAAAAGAAAACAAAAAGCTGCCATATATCCTTTACGTAGAGATATATAATATATGTAATTTGTGAGGAGATAATTTGAGACTACATATATCCCGATCTTCATCAAACTTTCATCCGTTAGTATTAGAATCCATTGATGATTCTTGCTCAAATCAATTATTATATGACTGTTGTAAAAGGGTAATTTTTCTAACTAACTCACTCCTTCAACATTTATTAGTTGGCATTCTACTCTGAGGAAGAGCCTATCTTCTTTTATTTATTTATTCATTTATTTATGTCAGTGGTGACTCATGAGTTATTTCATTCAATGGTTTGTAATTCATTGTCATTATTTACTTTGATGGTAAAATTGTCAAGTGAAGGCCACTGAAAGAGCATTTAAGGCACATTAGGTAAGTTTTCCAAAGTTTGCTTTAGAAGCAAATGGTCACTTTGCCTTCAAAACATTTTGAGGCAAAAAAATTGTGTTCTCTTGTTTGAACAGAAACACTAACAAATCTTTTCCTTGCTTAGGAACTCCTGTCTAGACACATTACTCCTTCACAGCACAAAATCTCTGTTTTGCTCCCTATCCAGGGCTGCAGTTAATTACATGAAGAGACAGATGCTGAGCAGCCTAAGGCTTTCTCTGCCACCGCGGCGAGGCTGAGCTCCACTCAACAAGCAGGTAGTGAGTGAAGACAAATGCTGTTTGACAAGGCAGCATATCCCAGCACCCAGGGATAGAAAACAGACAGGCCACTCTGTGTTCCCAAGCAAAGACAGAGAAATATCAAGCAGATTGTTTCTGACAGAAATCATATCACAGCCGCACTTCTAGACAAAGTCCGTGTGAATGAAATGATACACTTTCTGTTTCCCATCCTCCCCTTTAACAAAAAGCAAGTATGTCAAAAGTACATTGGAGGTGACAGCTCAATGCAAGGTGGTTAGCAAGATTTTATAAGCTTGGTTTCCCTTTGGAGATATTAAAGAATCAGCAACAGTTCATCGATTTGGATACTGTAGGTATTCCTCTTGATTCTAATGAATTTCCAGGTTCCTAAATACTACAGCTTAAGTACTCTATGTTCACTGAATGTTGTGTCAAAATAGAAAATTAAAGTCATGAGCAGCCTTTATTTCACAAGGAGAAATAGAATAAATTAGACTTCCCCAAAATTTATTAAGCAAAGATTAGCAGGAAAAATACTTTCCCAAATGTAAGTTCATGCTAGAATACAGGCAGAAGTTACGAGGCCACCTAATGACTTATTCTTAGTCATTAATGGATACAGAAATGGTATACAAATAAAAATTTCTCCCCAAATAGTATCATTTGGAAGGGAATGATATTTTATTCAATACAGAAATATTCAATAGTTATGCCAATGCTTTACTCATTAGTTGTTAATGAATGTGAATTTGAATGATTCTTGTCAAAGCATAACTAAATTATTTTAATATACTTGTTTTTAACATTTTTGTTTTTCATTTGGTTCATTGAGGGTGCTTAAATGTTATGTTACAGAGACAATAAATCAAACAAATATGTGAGTTTTAACCAACTGCTGTCTTCAGAAGTCAAAAAAGAACCCAAATACAACCTGCTGTGAGCCCAACTGTTGGATGGAAGACCAACAACAATGATTATTCCCAAAGGAGAAGAGGGAGGGGCACCAAACAGATATTCAGGGTACCAGCAAGAACCAGAATAAGCTTTATGCAGAGAAGATCAACAGTTCACTTTAGGGGAAGTAGAAGAAACTGGCTCTCAAATTATGTCACAATTTCTATTGCTTTAAATAATCTTTCAATTATTCCTTTAATTTTCTTATGCACTGTGTCCACTTTGTGTGTGTGTATGAGAGAGAGAGAGAGAGAGAGAGAGAGAGACGCATGTAGAGGAGACCTCTAATATGAAATGGGGTTGTCAGGACAGCCTTGCAGGAGGAAATGATACCATGGCTGACATCTAAGCCAAGACCTTAAGGATAAGTAAGAGTTAGTGGGGCAAAGAGAAAAAATTCTAGTGTAAGGAAATGTCATAGGCAAAGCCTGGATGAACAAGCATAATGTGTCAGACAATGAGAGAAGTGAAGTGTAGAGTGAAAAAAAGTATATCTGGAAAGACAAGGAGGACGGATCATGGGACTTTTACAGCCTAGGCTAAGCAGTGTGATACCAGTCAAGGATGTTAAACAGAGGAAGGACAGGATAAGATTTGTATTTTAGAAAGAACAGCAGTGTGTAAAATGTGTTAAAACTGAAAGGAAGGTAACCAATTTGAAGGCAAGAGAAATTTTCAAGAAGTTGAGAGGTTTACAGTATCTTAGAAATTAACTCTGTTGGGAATGAGGAGATAGTATGGATGATGGGTAGGTTTCTGCTTGGACAACTGGTGGCTGGTGACGCTATTCATTGAGAGAAGGAGTTTCTGGGGGAATGATGATAAGTTTTGGAATTGCTGAGATGGAGTTCCTGGTAAAATTCAAAAATAGGTATCCAACTACCTATCACAGAAGAAATTTTTGTCCTAAATTATTTATGAAGAGATATATGAGAACCACTCTTGTAAATGTTGAGGGAAACAACGAAGTTTGTGTGTGTGTGTGTATGTGCCCAAATGGAACCAAAGTTTGCTTCAATGATTATATTGTCAAATAGTATACAAATCCCTCTCAATTGTCGGACCATTTATGTTCAATATACAGAGTGTTAAATTTCTTTCCAATATGAGAAGCTAATCTAGAATGCTTAAACCAAAGGACTAACTTGTTGTCCTTCACATTTCACTGGAATGCAGTATTTAAGGCCTGGCCAGGGGATGATATGCTATAATAGTTAAGAATACAGTTAAGGTCAGTCTTCCCAGGTTCAAATCTCATGTTATGTCTAAATAGCAAAGTAATCATGGACAAAATTTTCTCTGTGCCTAAGTGTAGTTTCCTATCTATAAAATGGAAGACAATACCTACCTCATTGAGATTTAAAACAGATAATCTAAGCATTAGAAGAACACTTTAGTAGGAATTGAACATATGTTTGCCACTATTTTATAACAACTGTTAGCATATCTGGATGGATGGATGGATGGATGGATATTCGGTTCCCCCTGAACCCATCATGCAGAAATTAAGAATATTAAAACATATATAGTGAACTGACATATCTCCTGGTGCCAAATAGCATATTTTATATTCTCTTCAAAATACTTAAAAATTCAAAATGTTGACTTCTTGACTTGCTATATCTATTACATATACACTTATATGTGTATATATATACAGTAAGTCCCCTACATACGAACCTTCATGTTGCGAACTTTCAAAGATGCGAACGTGCGTTCGCATGTCCAGTCACATGAGTTAGTTCAAGTGTCTGGCATACATTATCATGTGCGTGCATTCTCTACAAGTGGTTGTGCTTTTGTGTACTTTACTGTACAGTACCGATAGAGTACAGTAGTACAGTATCTTTATTTCAAGCCCAGGATGTCTAGAAGCAAGTGTAAAAGCAGCAGTGATGTAGCTGGTACGGTACTACCCAGACATCACTGGATTGTTTTTTTCAAGAGGGTAGATAGAATTGAATCCAGCAAGGAACCAGAACCTGTGTCATCAACGTCAGGCGTGAGTGAAACTGCAGGTTGCCCTCCGCCTCCTATTGCTGACGATCCTTCAGCTCTACCATCTCTCACCTCCTCTCCCTCCTCCAGTCAGAAACTCTTCTTGCCTGTTCACTCGATGCCAACCCCTGTGTGCCAGCTGTTGTACTGTACTACTGTACTTTTCAAGGTACTGTACTGTAAGATTAAAAATGTTTTCTTTATTTTTTGTGCTTTTTGTTTATATATTACTTGTGTGAAAAGTACTATAAACCTATTACAGTACAGTACTCTATAGCTGATTGTGTTAGTTGGGTACCTAGGCTAACTTTGTCGGACTTATGAACAAAACTGGACTTAGAAACACACTCTTGAAATGGAACTCATTCATATGTAGGGGACTTACTGTATAAAAATCTTTATTTAGTCAATCAAACAACAAACTAAAAACACGGTGTTGATCCTCTACAATGACAAATTCTTTGTTAGAGATAGTCTCCTTTCTTATCTCCATCAAGTGGTCCATCAGACCTGCACCCATCCTTGTTTCTTGTTGTTAGTCCGCCCCCAGCAATGGTGACTCACCACCTGGATTGCATGGTCAGCCACAACACAACCCCGTTAGAGCCCAGACCTTCTGTGTTGCTTGCTAGCCCACTCCGCTTTCCCAGTTCTTTTCCTGGATCCTGCGGCACAGCTGCAATGAAACACAGAGCTCTACCAGCCTGTCACACCACATATTCACACAGTCCAACTTCAAGGGAGCTCTTGCTGCTCTAAGCAATCTTTTTAGTCACTCAGTTCATTTCAGTTCAGCCCAATTTAACAAGAATATACTACACTATACTACACTATACTGTACTATGGTATAAAGATATACTATATGCAGAACACTTTGTTAGGCAATAAAGGATAAAAGAACAAGACTAACCCCATTCTCAGAGAATTTATAATCTATCAGGGGAGCAAAATGCATGTGGCAAATGCCTCAAAGGCAGGATGGGGAAAATGGTATAGGATTTCAGATTTTTTCTTCTCTCCTTCAGATCATCCACTCATTCTTTACCCTCAGCCAATGACCACAACTTATAGCTCACTGAGATCATGGCTACTTGATATAAACCCCTACAGAAACATGTTTCACCATCTCCATGCATTTCCAGCTTCTCATACTCATTAACTCTTCCCTCCATTCTCTGCATTTTTTACTTTGATCTATCTCCTGTTACTGATAAGGGACCTTCCTCCCATATTTGTGTCCTCCTTGGCCAATATCTTTAACCTTTTCTTCTCTGCCGTCCAATATGCACATAGCTCCTCCTCCTAAAAGAAAGACTGCTCAGTCTTTATTTTCACTTGACCCGTGCCACTGCCAAACCTTTCTGTGTTCCAGTTCAACCCTACATCTACAAACCTTTTTCCACCCACACTCTCAAAACTCTCTCAGGCATCACCAATGTCTTCGTTCTCGATCAGGTCAACAGCTTTTCCCCTAGTCTTCTTCTCTTTGATGTTTCTATAGCCATAGGTACAGAGTATCATTCAATTCTTCTCAAAACTCTCTATGCAGCTTGCCTGATGATACCACACAAGGGCGGGATCTCTTTTTAATTCTCCAATCAGTACCTGCTGGTTTGTCTGCTTGCTTACTTGTTTGATACTTCCCTTTCCTCCTAACTGTGAATTGCCTCCAAGGGTTAGTTCTAAGCCCCCAGTCTTCCCTTTCTATAGATTCCCATATAGGACCCATATATTCTCATGGCTCATCTCTGGGCTGATAACTCCCAAATTCCTACGCCCAGGCCCTTTCTCTCACAAGCACCAGCCCTTGTGTCCACAACAATCTACTGAACAGAGCAGAGGCTCTGGGATCAAACTACCTCAATTCAGCTTCCTGCTCTATCACTTTCTAGCGGTGTGTGTAACTGGAAATGTTTAATCTCTCCATTCCTCAGTTTCTTCATCTTTAAACTGAAAGGAATTATAATGCTACCTCAAAAGGTGGTAATAAGAATTTAATGAGATTATTCATAAAACACAGTACTTTGGCTGGGTCATATTATGGGCTCCATAAGTATTAGCTCTAACAATACTATCAATAATAAAGTAATAAAACTCCAAGTTGAAAATTTCATGATTATAAATAAAAACTAAATAATAAAATAAAAAAAATTAACCCTTCATGATAGAGCAAACAACAACCCTTCTAAGATTGTTGTCTCCTAAAATTCTTCTAATAATTTAAATTCAAAAACTTAGCTTTGGGCTTCCCTGGTGGCGCAGTGGTTGAGAGTCCGCCTGCCGATGCAGGGGACACGGGTTTGTGCCCCGGTCCAGGAGGATCCCACGTGCCGTGGAGTGGCTGGGCCCGTGAGCCATGGCCGCTGAGCCTGCGTGTCCGGAGCCTGTGCTCCGCCACGGGAGAGGCCACAACAGTGAGAGGCCCACGTAACGCAAAAACAAAACAAAACAAAAACTTAGCTTTAACTTTGATCAACACTATTCTCCCATATTTACATCTAGAAACCACAATCTATTTTCTTATAAGTGATTCTACTCTCTGCTCTGTAGTGCTCATTGTTACTCCTACCATCCCACCAAGACCTTCACCTCCCCATCCATCTTGAAGATCACAACACAGACAGACTCCATAGGAGGGTAGAATGGTGCTGGGATAGACACCTTGCTTTATAACCAACGTGTTAGGTAAGTCTCTTAACTTTTCTAGGCCTTAGCTTCCTCATGAGTAACTCAAGGAGGCTGGATTCTATTTTCTTTAAACGAGTTCTAAAATTCAATAATCCTTGAAATTATGAAGACTGTTGTCACTCTGTTTTAAAATATACGTACCATGTAGACAGGAAGAATAAAACAGAAGTCTACATTATTAAAGAGCTCAGATGTGAGACAAAAAGAGTTTCTAAGAAACTGGAGAAAAGGTAATGTTTCATCTCAGTGACACTGAGGGATTAAGCAGGACCTCTGATAGTGACATTTATAACCCATTTACAAGGAACTTGGTTCTAAAGCAAAGCAGGCTTGAAAACAATATTGTCTTGAAATGGGACCATTAACGATTGCTGAGTAAGGATTCCTAATATTCACCTGAAAGCAAAATAACCTCAGCCTCAACAGGCTGAAGGGTGGTAAAACAATCTCTCTCTCTCTCTCTCTCTCTCTCTCTCTCTCTCTCTCTCTCTCTCTCTCTCTCTCTCTCGTCACTCACCCTGGGGGAAGTCAGCTGAAATATAATGAGGAGTCCCATGGAGAGGCCCAGGTGGCCAGAAAATGAGGTCTACTGCCAACAGCCACACGAGTAAACTTGGAAGCAGATCCTCCAGTTCCACTCAGACTTTAGATGACTGAACCCCTGGCTGACAGCTTGGCTACAACCTCATGAAAGACGCTGAGACAGAACCAAACAGCTAAACTGCTCCTGGATTCCTAATCCGCAGAAACTATGTTAGATCATAAATGTTGTTTCGAGCCACTGATACGGTTTGAGGGTTTGAGTCCTCCCCAAAGCTGCTGTGTTGAAATTCCGATTCCCAATGATCACATCAGGTATTAGCAGGTGGGGCCTTTGGGAAGTGATTAGGTCATGAAGGCAGAACCCTCATGAATGGGATTAGTGCTCTTATAAAAGAGACCCCACAGAGCTCCCTAGCCTCTTCCACCATGTGAGAATACAATGAGAGGTATGCGACCCGGAAGAGGGCCCTCACTCCATCCTACTGGCACCTGATCTTAGCTTCCAGCCTCCAGAATCGTGAGAAATACATTTCTGTTGTTTATAAGCCACCCAGTCTGCGGTATTTTGTTGCAGCACCACGAGAACGGACTAAGACAGTCAGTAAGTTTAGGGTAATTTTTTCCTCAGCAGTAATGTACCACTTTATTCAAAACCAGCTTAAAAGCCTGCTGCTAAATTTATTGATTTGATATGATGCTAGTCATTCTTATTCCATAACGTTTAAAAATCACTGCCTTCACTATAATCCTTCATGACCAAGTCATCAGATGCAGGCACAACAGTAAGGAATTGAATCGGTGGTATTTGGTTTTATACAAGCACTGCTTTTAAGAATGCTTGACATATTAATATTTATCTTCTACTCACCAATATTCCAATATTCTACATTCAAACTATGCTCTAGGTGACCCTTAACTGAGATTTAAATTTCATTCATTATCCCAAAGTTTAAGAAGCATCTTACATCTTCCCTTTCTTGATTCTGTATTAGCTATATTTAAGATTCCAAAATGTCCTCTTTTTTCCCATAATGTAGTTAAATCCCCTTCTTACTGTTAAACAGACTTCAGCCATATTAAAAATTGTTTCTCAGTAATAATGGGTTATCACTGAAACGCTTCATTTTTCCTCTTCTCCTACTCATCAGCTGCTCTTCTCTTTCCTCCACCTGCTTATGTTGTTACTTGCTTAATTTTCCTTTTCTCTTGTTGATCTTCTCTCCCTCTGATGTTTTCCTGATAGCAAAAACCCATCTGATTGCGTGTAAGAGCCATATTTTTCTTGCCATATGTATGGGTTTTGCCTCTCAAATGACTTATGTACACTTGAACCCTAATTATGAGGTAACTGCAGAACCTTTGGGGAAAGGATTGTTATTCCAAGGATATGAGTGAAGCAGTTTGGATAGAAGGATGCAGACATCCTTAGTCATATGCTTTGTGATGTCAGCATTCTGGAGAAATGGTTATCTGTAATAAGTTTTAATCAATGCTGCAGTCAAAGTTAGAGTACAAATGGGTTTCCAGGTGAGTGAAGCCAACTGGATGTCAGCCAGTCTGTAAAGGGCGCTTGGAGACTTTAGTGGTAGAAATTAAGAAGCAAGCCCAAACAGTTCTGAGAACATTAACTGATCAAGACCGTCTAAGTTATTAAATGTCTACTACGCAAGCAAAAGTCAAAATGATATACTCATTTAAAAAGCCCCCTCTGTTATTAAGCATCTTTTACCGTGGCAAATTACATCTAGATATTGTTGAAGGAAAAACAAATTGAAGTACAGTGGAAAGAGGTGTTGGATTTTAATCCCATCTCTTCACTTTTTTAGCTGAAAGAGCTTGTGTTGATCACCTAGTTTCTACGGGCCTCAGTTTCTTTGGTCGTAAAATGGGAATAATAATGCCTCCCTTAAAGAGTGCTAATAATGATTAAAGGAGACAATGCATGTGTGGCACATGCAAAGTGCTCAGTAAATGGTGGCTCCTTTAAATTCCTCAGATCAGTGGTGAAAAGGAGAGTAGCAGGAGTCAGAAAAAAGTGTTAAATTTCCTTCAGATGACATGAGAGGAATGTATTTTTCTTCCAATAATTCTCAGATTTTAAGGTTGCCATTAAGTGTTTGGGCTGAGTCACTGTGTTTACCATCTTTTTCATTATATAGTGTTTAATGCAGTAACAGCTATAAAATCATATATGCAGAGGAGACTGCATATAAATAAATAACTATAGTACAGAAGGTGAATCATATATAAAATGTTATGTGAAAACTGAAAATGGATTAATTGACTATGTGACTTGGTTGGGTTGGGGTGGGTGGTATCAAAGAAGGTTCAAAGAAGGGCATTTGAATTGGGTCATTAACGAAGAGTAGAGGAACTCATTCAGTGGACAGGGACAGTGGGAGGGACAGCATGTGTAAAGGCCCCTAGGCTCCAAACACCAAGGCTTATGTCAGTGGTGCCCAGACTTGCCAGCAATTGAAATCATTGGGGAATTTCAAATAAAGCGATGCCTGTGTCCCACCCCCAGATATTCAGATTCAACCGTCTGAGGGAGCCTGTGTTTTGAGAAGTTTAAAGGACTCCCAAATGATTTTAATATGCATACAATTTAGGAGCTACTAGCAAGTTAGTTTTCTGTGAGTTGTTCTATCTACCTGAGTGTAGGAGAAATAGCGGGAGATGAACACGAATTGCCATACCATAGAATTTGGACTTTATATCCTAGTCCAGAAATTGTTTGATTGTATAGTCCTATAATTTAACATTTTTATATACACCCCAAAATGTGTATATGCATTTATTCATTAACATATACATGTACTACTGTAATAACACGGTATGTACCATATATACACAAAAAGTACAAAAAATGATTAGCAAAAAATAGGAGAGTATTTTAAGTAGTTATTTTATTTATTGATGGTTAAAAAAACCTTTCTTCTCTTACGAAATTGTTATTAAAATATTATTTTGTATAAGCAATAAATAGTATATGCTACATTTTTTGTGATTTTAAAGCAAAATGTTAGAAACAATCTAGATGAAAGCAACTTAAACTGTGACACACTCACATAACGAAAAAGTACGCATGAAAAACTGAAGGAGCACATTTTTTGTACTGATGCAGAAAAATCTCAAACATTATTAAGTGGAAAAAATAAAGCAAGGTACAAACAGTAGTTGGAATATTATCACTTGTGCAAAGTGAATGAGGTATATATTTATATTTCTTTGTGTTTATGCATTAAAAAAAAAAAAGAACACCTCTGGAAAGATCCACGAGTAATGAATAAGAGTAATTTCTTGGTGGGTATGGGAGTGGCCTGATAGGTAAGGTAGGGGGCACTGGTAGACAGAAAACTTGTTACTATACACCTGTTCGAAACTTTTATTTTTGAACCATGTGACTGTATTATCTATCGAAAATAATTAATTTTTAAAAATTCAGTGGTGAGGATATACACATAAAAGCATAAAAAGTGTTCTCCAATAGTCTCCTTTCCTATTAAATAACTGTTTGGGAGCCAAAATAGCTTCCTGCTACTAATTTGATGTGCAATAAGTAATTAGTAAATATTGAATGTATGAGTGAGGGAATGAAATGGATCAATTCTTCACGATATTATTAAAGGCCTTGCACCAGTTGGATCTACTGTATCTGCTCAATTTATCTTGCACTAGTCTCAGAGACAATCACTTGCATCTTCTTACAGTCCCTATATACTTATTCTTACCCTCGCTAATGAGGTTTTCCCCACCACGGAACCCCCTTTAGTTGTCAATCCAAATTCCACCTTTCATTTAGAGCACAGTCTCATATCCACCTTCTGAGGGGCTTAAAACAACAGAAATGTATTGTTTCACAGTTCGAGAGGCTAGAAGTCTGAAATCAAAGTGTCGGCTGGATGATGTTCCTTCTGAAACCTATAGGGAAGAATCTTTTCTTGTCACTTCCTAGCTTCTGGTGGTTTGCTGACAGTATCTGGCATTCCTTGACATGCAGCTACAGCACTTGAGTCTCTGCCTCCATCCCTGTGTGTCTGTGTCTCTGCCTTGTCTCTTATAAGGACACCAGTCACACTGGGTCCTAAGGGCCTACCCTAATTAAGTATGACCTCACCTAAACTTCATTACATTTGCAATTACATTTGAACTCACACTCACAATCTTAGAGAATAAAGCTATGTAAAACTAAGTATTGTGAAAAGTACTATAACAATATTCAAAAATAAAAATAATTATATGGTGGGAATTGAAATTATATGCCATATTTAAAATTTTTGTGTTATGTGTCCTTTTTTCCATTTATTCTTTTTTCCCTGCATTATTAGAAAAATGACATGTTCATTATAAAATAGTAGGAAAACATGTAAAAAATCACCAAGAATCTGCACAGCCCTAGCATCCCCAGACAACCACTCTTAACAGCAAGTTCTCATTCTGTCTTTTTTAAATGATAACTTCTAGATTATTTTTACATATTTAGATGATGTGTATACGCATTTTGTATTTTATTATTATCAATTAAAATTATAACATAAGCAAGTCCCCATGCTATTAAAAACACTTCGGAAAAAAATGTTGTCAAATAATTCATAAATGAAATGTAATCTACTTAGCAATGCCCCCATAGTCAGATACCTTGTTTCCAAAACTTTATTAGCATTAATAATGCTACATAATGAATAATCTCCATTTCCATTAACTTCCATTTGTCATAAACTCCTAGTATAACACTTAATTTTTAAAGCTATAACTTAGTATGTAACTCAGAGGCATTTTACCATATGTAAAGTCTTCATAATTCTGAGTATAAACTATGTTATCTATAGTAATTTCAACTAAAGCACTTGAGAATTAACATGATCAGCATCTTAAAGAGAAAAGTAACATTTAAGACTATCTAGAACACATATAGGGCATTGCTTCCATGGGCACTCCTGTTATAATCTCTCCCCAAAGAGAGACATGTTAAAGCTCCCATCTCATCTATTGAGAGAAAGCCAGTAGATTAAGTGCTAATTCAAAATTTAAAAAGCCATGATCATTGTAAAATAAGTAACATTTTGCCATAAGAAAAACAAACCTATAGTTTATGTATTTCAAGAATAAAATTTTACACATTTGAAATTCCTAAAACATATATTACTATTGATATAAAAATACTATTATGAAATAAAAGCTATACACACACACACACACACACACACACACACACACACACACACACTGAAGACCACAAAGCACTTGAGCGTGGATAACTAAAATTCAATGAGTTAAGCAACTCCTTCTCTTTAGAGGCAAAAGTATAAAGTTGAATATAGTACTCTTTTTAGTGGAAAAAGAATAAAGCATTAAAATATTTAATGAGACTTTTTCTAAGACATTTATGACTGCTGTCATTTTGCCAGGTAATATATTTTATATCGCTTGATTGAGTTGTTTGAGACCATTGAAACAACTAGTGAAAGTGTTATCCTTTCAATTTTAAGGTCATAAAAACTAAAACTTACTTTAATGAACTTCTCATCCCAACCTCCAATATCTATGAAGTAAATACAACAGGTAAACATCCAAGTCATACATGAGAATACCGAGGCCTAGTGTGTATTAATTGTGCACCAAATCTGATACACAGTGCAACATGGCATGTTAGAAAGAACGTGGGCTATAAAATGAGACAGTAAAAATAAATAACTTTAGAAGGAAAAAAAAAACAGGAAAAAATAAAATAAAATAAATTTTTTTAAATGACTTTAGGAAGAGGCCTTTAGAATTGAAATTGCTTGTTGAATACGAACAGCAGAGAGATGTATAATGCACAAAGTGTCAGGTGTTCTTTTCATAATTTTAGGGCAAAGAAAGGAAGGAGAACATTTGAAACCTGCAATAAACATTCTTAATTCAAATATCATTTAAGCTCATTAATCGTTGAAAGTTCATATCTGTATTTATCTTTAAAGAGAAGCATGAAAAGCTCTGTTATCCCTTTAGACATAAAAGAGATAAAAGAATGAAACTTGAAGAAAGGCCATAAATGTAGGAATTACAACATTACTGCCTTAGTAACAATTCTTCACTAATAGAATACATGACACAGTACCTTTATTTAATGAAGACTAAACATAGCAGAAACTACATAATGGCTGTACCACTGTAGATCAATTTGAGTCTAACGTAACAGAAATGATCACTGATCCCAAGACGTTATGGAATAGTAAACTTAAGATATTTGCTGCTTTTCAAGTTTATCTATGATTATTTAATTTTCTTTTGTGTGTGCTCAAGTATAGCTGTTATGTGACTACACATGAGAGAACCTGAAATTAATTTGTCTGTATGAGATCAGTGACTGTACAAATTCTTATGAGAACTAACATGCCATGACAATAGTAATTTTGATAAAATTACAGCAAGTACTACAATTCTCTGCCATCTGGCTGTCTCGTCATAACTACTCTGATGTGCTTTTTATTACTTAGTTATTTACTTCAACCACTTTATCAGTATAGTTTTAAAGCATGTAAATTAACGTGATGGAAGATTTTAAATGTTAAAGGAAGACTATCTTCATATATAAATGTTGAATTTTTCACCAAATTATGAGGCTTTTTGATGGCAAAAATATCACTTAAGAAAAAGTCATTTTGAGAAACTTTCTTAATTCACTTGATGTTCAGTTATTATTATACTTCATCTTGGAAGCACAGCAATGCTATCTATGAAGCTGCCCTTGAATTTTTTCTACTGCATTGTAGTACTATATATTTCACTATTGTTTTGATTCTTATATTTTGAATTCAGTACCTTAATTTGATGGCATACTTTGTATATTTTCCATCACTGTGTAGTTACTTTTATGTGAATAATAACTAAACCAACATCATTTGTACCCTTTATGAAATGTGGAGGGCAAATCAAATCTTTATCCACCATGAATCCTTTTATTTTAAAGCCTAAAAGAAATGAACTAAAAATTCAAATTAGTCCATGAAAACTACACCTCATTTAAGATTAATTTTATTTAAGGCCTGGAAACTTCTTTTCCTTATGGTCAAATGATATCTCTTCATAGTCACACTGCCTAAATAATCTGCCTCCAACTCATAAAAATTCTAGTCTCCACCACATGTTAAGGGCACAAAGGTTGAATTATGGTACACACTCCTTCCAATAGAACACTTTTTTCTAATTTGGCAGATAGAAGACATATTTAATGGTAACTCATTGTTATCGTGAAGGAAATGAGTTGCTGGTTTTAGTTCAGTTTCCAATGGGTCAACATCTATTTCATGGGCTCCCACAGAAATAACACTTGTTTATGACTTGGAAAGAAAGAGAATTGCGTAGTGTTTCTTCTGACCAATAAGAATATAATTGGGGTTGAACAATACTAGCAAAAAAAGCAGTGACATCACAGTCAGAACACTTGATTGTGTAGATTGATGAGCCCTATACCATAATACATACTAAAGGAAATTTCAAAACCTCTCTTGACTCAGTTGGCATAAAAAATTTCTTATAGATGGTAGAAAATAGCTTAGCTGTAATTCACTCGGAACTAATTTCAGTCAGCGCTAAAGCATGCTGGGTTGAAAATTAGTGTCAAATGACAGAATGGCATGACTTCTTAAAAGCATTTGAACTCAAATTTTATGTGCCCACAATGCATCTGATTTAAAGTTTCCAGGATTCAGGACTGAACCATAGTTACACACTGCCAACAGTATTCTCATCTCAATCTTAAAGAAAATTGCACCCATGATTACACCCAAGATTTGGAATGGCATATCTGGGAAATACCATTGTTTACTCCCTTACAATCCAAAGCAGGGAATTAGTATAAAAGCCAATAAAAAATGATATACATTCTTTAAAACAGAACATTCATTATCTCAGATTTTGGACACTGTAAAATGACATATAATAAAGCTCTCTTTTCCAACACAGACAAAAATTGTTAAAATAACTTTTAGTTCCTAAAATTTTCTCAAAATGAAACTAAAACAAGCTTTTTAAAAATATAAATGCATAAAACTATTAGATTGTTTTAATAATAGAGATACTTTCATATTATCCAAATGCTTTTCTTATTGGTCCAATTTTACATTTGTCCTATAGCTCTAAAAAGTTTCAAGGTCATTAGAAACAGAATAAGTGTCTTCTTCTCACTACACACTCCCTATCAAATATACTAAATAGAGTGGCTGATGCCCTGTCCACCATCTTTACTGTGGTTCTATCTCTGAGTGTACTAATCATTTAGTAGCCTTTAAACAATTCCTGTTTTCATTATTTACTCACAGCATGATAAATCAGAGATAGCTAAATTCAGGAAGAACATAGTAAAGACCTGGGTTTGTAAATGAAATAGCAAATTTGGAGTGCAGAAGCTGCAAAGTCACACTGTGATAAAACTATTTGATGTGTTCTTCTTAATGAAATGAACATACAAGGTTTTGTTTTCCCCATAAAGTTGAATTTCTTATTTTGAGCTTGGGTTTTCTACTAAATGGAATTTTTGCACATGGTTCTGGAAGTGATTAATGAAATCCCTGTATCACTAGGGAGTCCTGACCGTCTGAATCTAAAACTGTAACAAACTAAAGGGCTTGGATGGGGACTAATTAATATTAAAGAGTATATCTTGTTCATGGCACTGTGTAATAAGTCAACATGCTTTCAGTTTACCCCCTGTTTGAACTGATTGCTAAGTCAGGCCTGCCTCTAGTCATACACGTTATGAAGAATAAAACGGATGTTAAAGCTTTTGCATCTAATGATGCTGAAAGTGAAAGGAAAGAATTGCTTCTCTAAACTTCCCTCAGTGGGAAGGAATTTGAATTCTTTTCTTGTTCCATTTCGTATTCTCCAGCAGAAATAAAATTTATCAAATCTCTCTATCTGCCAACTCAAAGGTCAACACAAATGATATCTTTCTTTTTAATCCAAGTGACCTTCTAAGGCAAGAATTCAAAAACATTCTCATTACACATTTTACAATCCTGAAATATAAGTCCTTCTCAAATCATAAGCAAGATAGGGTAGGGGAGTGGGAAAAATGTATAGTCTATTTCCTAATTACCATTACAAAAAATTTAAGTTGAAAAAGGAGACTTTTGTGATTAAAATGATTTTTCACTTATCAGAAAATGTATCTTTCAGAGTCAGAAGACAGTATTGGTGATGCAAGTAATACTGGTTACAATAGCAATGTGCAGATGTCTGTATTTCACTTGTGGAGGAAACAAAAATAATTTTATGAGCCCTTTACTGTACATTAAAAATATGGCTTTGTTTTAGCACACAGATTCATTGCCTCAGATATTCTCTTTTGTTTCAATTCTCCTTTACAATAATAAAACATATTTTGAGCTCTGCTTTTTTCTTGAACTTGGGGCTGACATTTATGCTAACTTTCAATGAGATTTTGGCATATATATATCTTAAAGAATACATTATTGATACTGATGCTATACATTTTTTACTCTAGAAAGTCCAAAGAAAAATTGTTCATCTTTACACACCCATAAGAGGAATTTTATTCACATGGTTTCTATTACAAATACACAGTGACAAAAGGAAGCTTCCTTCCATATAAGATGATAATTTTCATAATACACACAGTCAAACTGATAAAAGCAAGATCAAAATTCTTCAATTTTTACTTCAATTTGAAATAAAATAATGTGAAATACAGTTATTGTGGTATCAACTTGAAAAAAGAAACATTTTATATACTTGGACCAATAAGTCATGTATACAAATCACTTTTTTTCTGGCAATTTTGAACTGCTTATCTTTCATAGGATTTCTTATGGCTATTTACATTTTCACTCAGTGAAAATCAATTACCTTCTTTCAATAAGCCTCATTTGCTACCTTTGAGTATAATAGAAACACCATTAGGATGATGACATTACCCAAAAGAAGGGCACCACACAGTTGGTAGACATAAATTAAGGGCCCTTTCACATATGTATTAGAAATACTGCTGTGACTGAAATATGCATAAAGTCTGTATCTATTAGAGCTATTAGTGTGTTGGGGTGATGATTTTGAAGGGGGAGGGAAGGATTGGTAGATTATGATCTACTACTTTGACAAAATTATGTATTTCCTTTTTTGCCTGGTATGTGCCATTGATGCAATAAGCCTGGGCCCCCAGCTGAGCTGCATTTGGAAATGCCACTGAGCACGGTACACGCGCTTCACTTCCCCTTGCCGAAGCAAGACTCTGTCAGGAATAGAGTGCATATGTGCCGCCAAGCCCACTCCTCCTCCATCACGCTGACCTCCACGGCTCTGTGGATGTCTGCCTGGGTGAAGCTACCACTCATGCGGAAAACAGCTCCTGCAGACCAATTCATAGGATTTAGGGACATTTAACTTCCATCAAGCCCACATCATCTTATTGGTATTTGAGGACTAACTCATTACTGAATATTAATGGCCATAACATAGAGAGTTGTATATTTCCCAGGGGAAGGGAAAAAAAAAATCTAGAAATTCCCGCCCCCCTCCCCCAGACTAGAAAACAGAGGAAACCACAAATAAAGCCAGTTATTTTTATCTGAGTTCTTATAAGCTTAAGTAAAACAAAATTATAACATTTTGACCCTTGGGGTGTGAGTGAAGGTTATGTACCTTTTAAAAAGGTGTTAGGATTACAAATTACAACTTTTGATGAATTATTTTCAGAATCATTTATGTTTAATGCAATCTTAAAAATACAGGAGACACATGGGTAGTTCTTTTGAATTGAATCATGAACACATAAGGATTATGTGAAAGGTTTAGAAGTATAGCAGAATGGTAGGAACTAACAGGTTGTCATTTTTGAACCTCAGAAGAATTGACAGATACTGGAAATATTTTCTTTTAATAGGATAAATAATTAAAACTTTACTCTCATTAATGATTTCTCAAATCCACATTATTATGCTTTAAAAAAAATCTCCTAACTTGATAATGTTAAAATACCTAAAATCAAAGAGCTGTGTACATAATTTACCAAGCTTTAGTACAGACTAATTCTAGATATTAATATACTTTTATTAAAATGTTTATTGTAATGACTCCAATTTTTAAAAAGCTTTTATAATGCTAACATAATCTTACAAGAAAAGAATTTAAAAAGCAAAATGCTGGGAATTGTCGTGCAGAAGCGACTTTTTGTCGAAAAGAAAAATTTTAGAGCAAACCCCTCCATGTCTAATGTAATATTACTATCCCCAGATGTCATAATTAAATCCAGATATCATATTTGATTACTATAAAGAAAGCAAGAAATGTTATGAAATTAATTTCACTAATCATTGCATTATTATATATAATTTAAAAGAAAGTTTCTCTTACATAAATATTGAACACAGATCTCTGCTGGAATAATAAACTGAATCTAAAAAGACAATGAAATTCACACTGTAGAGCCTATAACTCTAAAACAGCTGTTATATTTTTCTTTTATGTCATCATGGAAAAGTAAACTATGGGATCTTAGGCTACAACTGTACTGAGACTTTCAATGCTTTTGAAATTCTGTAAATGATATTTTGCTAAGTAAGGCACATTTAGTTAAATCAACTGACGCAATGATACCACTGCACATAAGCTCAGTTCTGCAGAGAATCTACTTATAATGGAGTAGACTTCCCTTACTCAACTTCCTTTGTGCCAGAAATCTGGCATGTGGGATTGAATCCATATGAAATTTGACTTGCCGAGTCCATCACCTATATTTTATATGTCCATCAAATAAACAAGAGGCCCACAAAGTTCATATAGAGCAGGAACCAGAATGAACTCCCAAGAAATATTGCTTCAGATTAACGTCTCAGAAACTACACATTTCAAAAGGATATAGGTCATAACAAGTGAACAATTGGTTTCTATTAACATTTGTACATGTAATATGGTATATTTTGATTTTAATTTACCAGCTCATGTCTCGTATACCATATTCCCTAATGTTTTTCTAATGAATTCCCTTTTAAAAGTCAGAGTGCTATGGAAGAAATATATTTTATAATAAAGAAAAGAAACAAGTTAGCACTTCAGACTGCTATAATACAATTATGCCTGAAAGAGGAGTCAAAAATTCTGTAGGGAAATATATAATGAGACAGTATACACAAAAATAAAAACTGAAGGTGTATTTGGGGCAAACCATACAAACAACAGGAACACAAACAACAAATGAATTGGACAGATTTGTTTATAATTCCTTTACTGTAATTAGAGGTGATTTTTTTTGTTTGCATGGAAGGAAGAGTTGGTTTGAAGTTGCCGGGACAGTATTCTTTTTCTTATTTTAGTTAGTTTAGCAAAGCTGAGTTTAAAGAGTTTATGGGAGGATAAAATTAACCCCAAACTGCTTGCAAGTAACTTAGGACAATTATCTTCCTCTTTTTAGATCCAATGTAATCAATTCTCACAATTTAGTGGGTCTTCTATTTTAAAAGGTAGCAGTCCCTGCCCCTCCCCTAATCCTCGTGAAAGAAGACACACCTGGCAGAGGTGGGAGGCCATGACTGTTTATCAAAAGGGACAGACAGCCCTTCCAGCAATTCCATCCCAGCTGTTTAGGGAGGGGCTGCTTCCTCTGTCTCCAGGGCAGAAGTGGTAAATGAGCTAATTGCAGCGGCAGTGATTTATGTACAAGATTGTATGTTGTCTGATAATTGCAGGCACAAAAATTGCCCAGCTACAAAGCTGGCCCAAAGAGGTCCCTTTCAAATGTAGAGAGGTAAAACTTAAACCTTTGTGAAAAAGAAATTCTAGATAATTTCTTAGAAAAAAAATTTGTTTCCATGTTCATTCCATATTCAAGTTCTGAGGAATTCTATCTCCCAGTTGGGAATGGCCTTTTATCATGTGAAGCTTTCAAAGATCTGTAGCCTAACTGATATGTTAAATGAAGGCAGAAAGTTACCTTGTCATTGTGAAATATATTCTGAAAGGAGTTTTTGTTAATGACTACTTAATTCTGTACTACAAAAAAAGTCTCCTTGTTCAGCTTTCATATACACATTTTATATACAGTTGACCCTTGAACAACAATGGGTTTGAACTGTGCAGTCCACTTACACATGGATTTTTTTCGATAAATAGACACCAAGTACTACACAATCCACAGTTGGTTGAATTTGAGGATGTGGAACCCCGGATAGGGATGGCCAACTGAAAAGTTACCTGAGGATTTTCAACTGTGCTGGGGTTGGCACTCCAGACCCCCACATTGTTCAGGAGTCAACTGTACACATTAACTGACTCAAAACAACATGAATTGTTAAGTGAAGAGAGTGATATAAAAAAGTACATTTCTGAAGGATGTTTTAAAAGTCTGAAAAAGTATCCCAAAAACTACAAAATCGCAAGGTTAGAACTTTTTTGTAGCTCTCTAGTTTCTCCCTTTGCTTTGTTTCAGAACTCTAAGAAATCTCGGAATTTTTAACCAATCAGCTTCATTTTTGAACTCTTTATTTTAAGCTAATTTTAGATTTATAGAGGAGTTGTGAAAATAGTACAGAGAGTTCCTGCATATCCTTATCCTTCACCCAGTTACCCTTTATGTTAACATCTTACATAACCATTGTATGATGATCAAAACTAAGAAATTAACATTGGTGCAATACTGTTAGCTAAACTACAGGCCCCATTTGGATTTCATCAGGTTTTCCACTAGTGTCCCTTTTCTGTTCTAGGAACCAATCCAGAGCACCACATTGCATTTAGTTATCATATCTCCTGGTCTCCTCTAATCTACGATAGTTGATTAGTCTTCCTTTTAAGACCTTGAAACATTTGAAAAATACTAATCAGTAAAATATCCCTCAGTCTGGGTTTGCCTGATGTTTGTTTTCATGATTTGACTGAGGTAAAGGATTTAGGGGGAGAATACCGTGGAGGTTTGTCTGTCTCCTCCAATCATTTCAGAAGGTACATGACATTCATATGTCTTATTACTGGTGCTGTTAATTTTGATCATTTGGTTAAGATGCTGTGTGAATTCTGTGTGAATGCACACAGAATTAAGCATTTGGATATCTGGTGTGTATTTGTTAATTTTTTCCATTTTTTTTAGCACCATACTTATTTTCTTGATTAATTACTATATGTTTAAAATCAACTGAAAAATATGTGTGTATATGTATATGTGTATATATATATATATATATATATATATATATATATATATATATATATATATATATATGATTCCTTAGTGTAATTTCAACTTTTTGTGCATGCTTCCATGTTTAGTAGTGCCTGCCAGATCCTTCAAAAATAGAGCAAGGCTCAAGGAGAGTTTGGGATTATAATTTGTTTGGGATGTGAATGTTCTGAAGATGAAGCCCTGATTCTCTGGGTCAAGTGACAAGTAAAATACACTGGAGGTCAATTCTGAATTTCATAACAGATTTTTGGAAGAGGAAAGTATCCCCAAATTTTTTTGTTTGACCTGTTTCACTTCCTGGCCTCTCGGGCAGGCTCATCACCTTTTGTGTCAATGTGTCTCTGTGGTTAATAGTGCTCTAGGCGTGGAGCACGGTTGAAGACCCAAATAGTAAATTTGACTCAAATCCTATGCCCTAACCTCAGGGCAGCTCTCCTGGGGAATAATTCTATTGTTGGAAGTGCTTTCCTTTGGATATATCTAAAAAAAGGTCTCTCTTTTGACAGAAAAAATAAAAGAAGGAAAATAAGAAAAGAAAGAAGGTAGGAAGGAAAAGCCAGGTTAGAAGCTAAAAGTGAAAAAAAGTAAGATTTACAAAAGAAATATTTTTCATATGCCATAATGTCAATTTTTTCTTAACTTCAAATTTCATAATTTGAAAACATTACTGTCAAATGTTGACATCCTCAACATTACAGTAAGTGCTTACTGTGGATATTTAGTTATGTGGTCATTAATACAAATATAAAATGCTAAATAAAAAGTTGTGTCCAGAATTATTATTTTAATTTATTCATCACTCATTAAACCCCTACTCTATGACAAGCAATGTGCTCTATAAGGTTATAGGCTACAGTGCTTAGTCTATAGAACTTTACACATTAGAAGATTTTTTTTTAATTTTTGATTTGAAATGAAAAACAAAGGAAAAGGTATCAAAATTTTGTTTTAATGGGATCTGAAAAAGAATGATTTAAACAGGGCTTTAAAATATAACAGGAGGTATGATGTTTTAAAAGGTGATATGCTAAGTTAGTCTGTTTCAGATCCTAACTCTCCCTTTTACTAGTTCTTTGATCTTGTTCCAACCTCTGTCTCTCAGTCACCTGATCTTTAAAGTGGGGATAATCTTGATACCTAAATTCATATGGTACTAAATGTGAAATAGAGTCCTGGCCTGAGACATGGTAAGCACTTAATAAATCTTAGTATTGCTTTTAAAGAGACAGGGGGAAATGAGTCAGGAATTCTAGAAGAATAGCCTTTGAAAATTAAATAAGGTCCCTATAAAACTACACAAAATACGGAAATTATAAGAAATGATACAACAGTCACAAAGATAATGGGTATTATGCCATAGATTATTTATAGACACTGACTATTTGCTCTTTAAAAGAAATAACCAACAAATTAGTATTAATAATAAGCACTTAAAACAGTGACTGGTTCATGGTATTTGTTTTATAAATATTTGTTAAATTAATGAAACAAGATGATTTAGTCCCATGATTCCTGGGGGAAAAAGAACAAAGTGAGGTATTTACTTGTGTTTACTGAGGTGGCAAAAAGGAATACAATTAGTTGCATTTCAAACAAGGTTATGATCATGAAAACCCAACCCCAAAGCATGAAGACTAATAACAAACTAATAAAGAGAAAAATGTAATATTATCAGGTATCAAATAAAGATAAACCAAGCCATACCAATAATAAATTTCAGAAATACATTGAAAATAATGTTGGCTACTTGAAGAACGAGATACGGTTATGCAAAAAAATAGTCAAAACTAAATTTGATTTTAAAATTAAAATAAAGGACTGTAAAAATAGACACAATAGAGCCTTATGTTTTGAGAAAAAGTTGCAACTGAAAATTTGATAAATATTACATATTTCCCTAAAATGAAAGTCATTTACCTCACCCGGTCATCCACCTGGCTAGGCCAAATTGTGTACATTTTTGTTTGTGCAATGGTTCTCAGACTTTGGCTTGTATTATCTGGAGGATACACACAGATTGCTGCCCTACTCCCACCCCAGATCTGGGGTGGGACCTGAGAACTCATTTCTAGCAGGTTCCCAAGAGACGATGATGCTGCTGGTCTGGGAATCACTACTATAGTGGAAAGAATAGATTTAGCTTCTGAAGCTTAAGGTTCAGATCACAGCTCTGCCAGTTACTGTGTGATCCTAGAACATCAAGAAAATTCTCTGGGCATCATTTTTCTCATAGGAAAAAAAATGGTAGAAATAATTGTGACCTCAAAGAATTTTTACGAGATTAATTAGGAAAACATATGGCAAGTGCCTAGCACTGAACTGGCACACAGAAGGAACTCATAAATTTGCTGAATTTATATGTGCTGCTGATTTCAAACCTGATTTTAACTGATAACAATAAAAAGGTCCATATATTTTCTACTGAAAGACAAAAAGGAGTTTGTACCAATAAATGGCAATTATCTGTGAAATCATCAGTCATTAAGGGGTTAGCCCTTTAAGGCCTAGAACTGAAAGGTCTCGGTCCTAAAATACAAAATAATCTCATAGTTGGCTTTATCAGTTAGTCATACTTCAGGAGAAAAATGAATAAACAAAACATGGGACAAATGAGAAAGCATACTAATCCCTGTTTTATCCCAGAGGTCAGACACTATACCAGGAAACAGCTGTGAGCTAAAAAAGATAGCTCAATAGCATCAAGAAATTGCAGCTCCTCTGGGGTTAACAGGGTGAAACACCAAGACATTGTATGTATTCATGTGAATAGCAGAAAAGATCTCAATTATGCTTTGCTCAAGGTATTTATAGTATGTTAAAGATCCTAAATGAAGCTATGCATTCTGATGCATGTCATAAATGCCAAATAAGCATAGCTAATCAAGAAAATTTGTAAGTATTTCATTTCAAAATACAGTTAAGGGCTGAGAAATAACTAAGACTTCTCATTCAGAAGCATTATCATATAGCAATATTGCATTTAAAGTGCTTGGGAAACGTATGCTTATATTGTTAATTTTAGTCATTAATTCATTCAACAGTATTTCTTGAGTTTGTCCTTTCTGTGTAGAGCAATGTTCCAGGCTCTGAGTATACAGGGGTAAGAAGATGGGACAGTCCTTGTCCTCAAGCAGCTTATACGTTTAAGTACTGAGTATGAAACCAAGCAGAACCCTGGGGGCCCTCCCAAGTACAATACAATGGTCCCTCCATGTCTCCTTCCTCTTGTTTGTAGAAAAGCTGAAGTCTCTCAGCCCTCACCTGAGTCACAAAAGAACAGGTTCAAGCAGTTAATGATTAGGTCACTAGAGCCACAGAGTCTTTCAGTATTTGATGCACATTCCTGAGTTGTTTTACGGATACTGTAACTGCCACCAGATGGAAAAAGCTAACTGCATGATGACCAGACAGTAGCCATGACATAAGCTGCTCCACCTTGAGTAGTAGTAAATCTATGGCTAGCACAATTCCAAGAACTGGCCTCAAGAGAACAGCATTAACGCTATTGCTTATAATAATCGATATCTTTTTGGGCATGAAAATAATTGTGCCTTGTTCTGTCCGTATATATAAGTGGGCAACTAAAATCGTCAACAAAGAGATGCTACAGACCCATGTTGACATCTTCCACTCTAAGAATACAGTGCCCTATGTCAGCATAAAGAAGTTATAGAAGACAGATTCACCCATGATCCCATAAAAATGGAATGATGTCTGACAGTGGGGATTTGTAAGCAGCTGTTTGCAGGAAGCAGTTCTCTGTAGGAGGCCTTTTATTTTGTCACTTTAGCAAAGCTGTATTTTAACTAACCTCTGGCCCAAGCACACCTTTCAAATCTTTTGACCACACAATGCCTCACCTAACATGTTGATTCTTAGATTAAAGAAGTAGAAATTAAGACTAAGTAATGGCCAAAAGGCACATGAAAAGACATGCTCAACATTGTTAATTACTAGAGAAATGCAAATCAAAACTACAATGAAGTATCACCTCACACCAATCAGAATGGTCATTATTAAAAAGTCTACAAATAATAAATGCTGGAGAGGGTGTCGAGATAAAGGAACCCTCCTGTACTGTTGGTGGGAATGTAAATTGGTAGAGCCACTATGGAGAACAGTATGGAGGTTTCTTAAAAAATTAAAAATAGAGTTACCATATGATACAGCAATCCCACTCTTGGGCATATATCCAGACAAAACTATAATTCAAAAAGATACATGTACCCCAATGCAGCACTATTTACAATAACCATGACATGAAAGTAACCTAAATGTCCAATGACAGATGAATGGATAAAGAAGATGTAAACGGAATATTACGCAGCCACAAATAAATGGAATAATGCCATTTGCGGCAACATGAATAGACCTAGAGATTATCATATTAAGTGAAGTAAGTCAGAGAAAGACAAATGTCATATGATACCATTATGTGGAATCTAAAACAAAAGATACAAATTAACTTATTTACAAAACAGAAATAGACTCACAGACATAGAAAACAAACTTATGGTTACCAGAGGGGATGCGGGGGAGGAGAAGGATAAATTAGGAGTTTGGGATTAACATATACACATTACTATATATAAAACAGATAAACAACAAGGACCTACTTTATAGCACAGGGAACAATACTCAATATCTTGTAATAACCTATAATGGAAAAGAATCTGAAAGAGAATATATACATATATATGTATAACTAAATCACTTTGCTGTACACTTAAAACTAACTCGATAACTCGACATTGTAAATTAACTATATTTCAATTTTTAAAAGAAGAATATAAAAAAGAATACGTAATTAAAAGATGACTACATCTTTTCCCCAGCTTCCCCTTCAGTAATCTCGAGAGCAGACTATGTGAACAAGACAGCATCTAAAGAAAGATCACAAGGAGTCAACAAGCTTGCGTGCAATAGGAGATGGCAAAGAATCTAACCCCCCTACCTCAAGGATCAATTGAGACTACTTCCCCCTTTTCCCTTTAAAAACTTTCATGGCCCAGCAGAATCTTCAGAGTTGGTTCTGGGACATGAGTCTGTCTTCTTCCCAGGTTGCCAGCCTCCTGAATAAAGCAACCTTTCCTTTTCCAACTAACACTTGTCTCTCCAGTATTGGCTTTCAAGCAGCGAGCAGCTGAACCTGAGTTCAGTAACACATAGATCTATAAAACTATTTTTTGAATGGGAAAGACACTGCTGTGGACATTCCTGCTTGTGCCATGCAGCATCCTTCACCGCCCTCTGGCAACCCACCTCTGCTTTCCTTCTGGGAACCAGCTCTCCCTTAGTCTCAGGTGGATGTGGTTCCAGTGAAGCTGACTCCACCACCAGTGCCAGGGTTGGAACATGTGACCTGGGTCTAAGCCAATCAGCACATCTCAGTGATCCAGTTTGGAACAGAACCTGACATTACAGAGGTTTTATTTATAATTTGAAGACTTTTGCTGGTATTTCTGGGAGGTTCTGTGGCCCTGAAACCTGAGATCACTGAAGGGCAGAAGCTGCTGACAGAAGTTTCTTCCTCATAAATCTGGAAGGCAGAACTGAGAAAAATGGAGTCTAATTGTGTTAGTTGAGCACCTAAGCCAACATTTCCCTTGGCTTTTTTCAGATTTCATGCTTAAATCAGTTTTCACTGGGAATTTTATCATCTGTAACTGAGAGTCCAAATCAATGTAAACAGGCATTAGTTATATTGTTGAGTTCTCAAACTCCTGATGGTCAGTAACATGGAAAGCCCCATTACAGTTATTATCATTACATGACATGCAAATTTTGTGTTTTTTCCTCCCTTCCATCATAACCCAAACCCTACTCTAAGTACTGCGTGCGATATTAAGAATTGTGGCTGTTTGGACTAAACTGTTAAGACTGTTAGGTATGTAATTTTTAAAAAATTTTGAACACTTCATAAATGCTGTCTTGTGTTTTTTCCTTTCTATGCTAGTGTTGACCATGACAGGAATCCTACAGTTAGAAGATAAATGAAAGAATTATCTAAACTAGTTCTTCACCTGGAAGCAGCAATGTAGTTGGCAGAATTCTAAATATAGTCCCCAGAGATGTCCTGCCCTAATCCCTGGAACCTGTGAATATGAGCTAT
The DNA here is from genome assembly GCF_011762595.2 of Tursiops truncatus. Taxonomy (NCBI): domain Eukaryota; kingdom Metazoa; phylum Chordata; class Mammalia; order Artiodactyla; family Delphinidae; genus Tursiops; species Tursiops truncatus. The sequence goes on from NC_047041.1 coordinate 81,347,159, forward strand.
CACTCCCTTGATTATGCTGCATAATGCAGCACAGCTGACTGTGAGGCAGGGAGAGTAGCTGGGTGAGCATCATCTACTCACAGGAGCCTCTCTAAAAGCAAACTTTTCTCCAGCTGGTGACAGAAGGAAAAGTCAGGTTCAAAACACCAAGAGAATTTCACACACCATTGCTAACTTTGCATATGGAATGGGTGCACAAGGAATTTGGCACTATCTAGGAGCTGAGAGTGGCCCCTTGGATGATAGCCAGCAAGGAGAGCGGAACCACAAATAATTGAATTTGACCAACAACCTGGGATGGTTTGAGAGCAGATTCTTCCCCAGTGCCTTCAGATAAGAGTCACTGGCTTTATGAAGCCCTAAGCAGAGAATATCTATTTTTTAACCTTGGATTAGTGAAATATGGCATCCCAGGAAATTACATAAGTATTTTACAAGACGTAATTATAATAATATGAGACTTATGTCTGACTAACACACACACACATTTTTCTACATGTATTTCCTATGAGTAAAACAGGTAAAAGAATCTCAAATTTAGGAATTTAGTTTTCACTCTTCCTAGTCAGAGAAGTCTCTGCTTGTCTGACCCAATTCTTACGAATGATATAAGGCAAGGTCTTCCCATCTCCCACAACTTTATTGAATGACCCTATTTTATGACTCTTACGGAGAAATGGACTTCCAATGTAAGTCTCTAAATAGCTTAGCTCAGAATTCTCTATTAGAAATATGCTAAACACCTCCATCTGCTGTTAGAACCAAGAACTCATTTTGTAGCGACTTTGTAGCTTGCTTTTTTTTTTCCATAGCTTGCTTTTTAAAAATGTTAATATGAACCACCATAAATTTAGAGAAACACTTGGTGGCTAGTTCTAATGGTACATTTCTTTCAGAGGCTTCAGATAACTACTCTTATTTAAGAAGCAAACATACAAAAAAATCTTTCTTCTTACAAGTGTTGAGCTAGCCTAGATCAGGAGCACAGTGAAGTAATTTTCTTTCTGAAGAGCTCTCTAGCTACATGTAGTCTCTGTTCTTCCTAGCCCTGGATATTTCCACTTGGGAAAGGTTTGTTTTCTTTTCTAAACATTTTGAAGTAATTATAGATTCACAGGAAGTTGCAAAGAAATGTACAGAGAAGTACTGTAAACTCTTCCTCTAGTTTCTCTCAATAATAATATCTTTTACAACTATGTTACAGCAACAAACCAAGCAATTGACATTGCTACAATCCACAGCTACTATTCAGATGTCACCAGTTATGCATATGTGTGTGCACGTGTGTGTATGTGTGTAGCTACAGGTAATTTGATCACATTTGTAGCCTTGTGTAACCAACATCACAATCAAGATGGTCAACTGTACAATCACTACAAGACTCCCTTTATATCCACACCTATGCCCTCCCTCATCCTTAACTGCTGGCAACTGCAAATGTGTTCCATATCTCTATAATTATGTTATTTCATGAATGTTACATAAATGGAATCACAAATTGTGTATCCTTTTGAGATTGGCTCTTTTCACTCTACATAATTTTCTTGAGGTTCATCCAAATTGCTGTTTGCATCAATAATTCATTTCCATGAATTATTCCATGGAATTTATTAAATTCCATGAATTTATTCCAAATAAAACATTCCATGTTTAACCATTCACAAGAAAAGATTTTTTTTATGTTTCAGTATGAAGCACTCACTACCTGATGGTCTCAGTCGTATTCAGGGAATAAGTGCGTCTTGGAAGCCACATATGATGTGCATCAAATAAACACTTTTCCCAACTTATCTCTGAGCACTGGAAAATTTTTCAACTGTCAAGTTTTCACAGTGGCAAGGGCATGAGTTCAATTATGCAGAGCCAGATTCATTTAAAAGGAAAAAACTAAAAACTTTCCAAATTAAGATTCCTATTAACCTTAAAGAATTCACCGGCCTCACTAAGAAAGAAAAATGTTGATATCTGTGAAAATAAGGGTACAAGAAGAAAAAAATAATTTCTGGTTACTCCAGGAGAACTTATACCCGCTGGAAAATTATGAACTACTTCATGATGAAAGCTTTCTGATAGACATTTGAGCTCACTTAAATAGGAATTAGAACCATCCTAGGTTTCTAATAAAATGGGCCGCATATAAAAAGACCCACTCTCAAGTCAACAGAGCTGGATGGAAATTTTCTCAAGAAAAAGCCTTGCATGGTCACGCATCGTTGTTAGGGGAGCCATCATTTCATAAATAAAAAGGAATCGTACTGTTTCCCCTCATGAAGTCCCTTGCCTTTACTTTCAAACGAAACAAACACCAACTATCCTCCTAGGAAGGACTCCTTTCCATAATTTTTCCAAACACTAGGCCCTACGCTTTCTTCAACTCACGACATCTGCGAGGTGACACTTCTCATGTACTGCTGTGGGAAAATTCTATTTGAGATTCTTTTTTTATTTTATTTATTTTATTATTATTTTTTAACATCTTTATTGGAGCATAATTGCTTTACATTGTTGTGTTAGTGTCTGCTGTATAACAAGGTGAATCAGCTATATGTACACTCATCCCCTCCCTCTTGCATTTCCCTCCCACCCTCCCTATCCCACCCCTCTAGGTGGTCACAAAGCAACGAGCTGATCTCCCTGTGCTATGCGGCTGCTTCCCACTAGCTATCTATTTTACATTTGGTAGTGTATATATGTCCATGCTACTCTCTCACTTTGTCCCAGCTTACCCTTCCCTCTCACTGTGTCCTCAGGTCCATTCTCTATGTCTGCGTCTTTATTCCTATCCTGCCCCTAGGTTCTTCAGAACCATTTTCTTTTTTTTTTTAGATTCCATATATATGTGTTAGCATACGGCATTTGTTTTTCTCTTTCTGACTTACTTCACTCTGTATGACAGATTCCAGGTCCATCCACCCCACCACAAATAACTCAATTTTGTTTCTTTTTATGGCTGAGTAATATTCCATTGTATATATGTGCCACATCTTCTTTATCCATTCATCTGTCGATGGACACTTAGGTTGCTTCCATGTCCTGGCTATTGTAAATAGTGCTGCAATGAACAATGTGGTACATGACTCTTTTTGAATTATGGTTTTCTCAGGGTATATGCCCAGTAGTGGGATTGCTGGCTTGTATGGTAGTTCTATTTTTAGTTTTTTAAGGAACCTCCATACTGTTCTCCATAGTGGCTGTATCAATTTACATTCCCACCAACAGTACAAGAGGGTTCCCTTTTCACCACACCCTCTACATCATTTATTGTTTATAGATTTTTTGATGATGGCCATTCTGACCGGTGTGAGGTGCTATTTGAGATTCTTATTATGAACAACTACATTACGTTCCAAGTTTCTATCTGTTGTTTACTGCCGTTTTGTTTTTTATAAGGGCAAAAAACCTAGAAACATCTTAAAGTCCTATAATGTGGCACTGGTTACACAAATTTAGATCTCACTAAAGAATGATAATATAAGCATATATTTAATTGTGGAAAGATGTTTACAGAACCTATTAAAGTCTGTTATTGTATTGTCATTGTCAAACACAAAAAATTAGCGTATCCTCATTTTTGTAAATGTAACTATGACAATAACAACAAAATATAAACAAAAGACATTAAAAAATGTATTTTTCAGTTTCCTAATTATGTGTTTTTCAGTTTCCTTTTATTTTCTATTTGTTTTTTTTCCAAAAGTTTAATGGTAAACATGAGTAATAAAATACAGTAACAGTCATAAAGTTTTAATCTTTTCACCTTGTCGCTCCAAACACAGTTCAATTTTCTTGAGAGCAGGCTATCATACTTACTTATTTCCTCTTACTTGGTGATATAGGAAATTTGATGTACCCAATTCCTTTTGTCCACAAAGGCTAAAAACACATTTTTATAGCATGACTATAGTTTATCACCACTAATTTATTCCATTGTGAATACACATATTTAAAATATGCATACTCCTTCAGGTCTGAGGGATATTTTTTAAAAGACTTATTCAAATACTATATAGTATAATTCTCTACATCCAATGAGAATTCAAAAACTACTTTTTGAACAACATTAAAAATATAGCAGTGCACAGCTTCTCCCCAGTAAGATTTCAGAATTTTTAAAGGCAGGAATTGCTTTGCATCCTTGTGATATTTTACACTCAATACTAATATCAATACTAATAATAGCACATTATTATCAACATAAAAGCTACCATTTACTGAGTATTTACTGTGAGCCAGGAATTGGGTTAAACTTTTTTTTTTGGCCGCTATACACGGCTAGTGGGATTTTAGTTTCCAGACCAGGGATTGAACCTAGGCCATGGCAGTGAAAGCGCCAAGTCCTAACCACTGGATCGCCAGGGAATTCCCTGGGCTACACTTTAACATTTATGATATGGTTTAAATTTCACAATAATTATTATCCCCCTTTCATATATGAGGAAACTGAGTATCAGTGATACTAAATAGCTTACCCCAAACCACACAGTGAGTACTTTGAAGAGCTAGGACTGGAAGCCAGGCAATCTGAGTCCAGATTCTGAGATGTCAATTAGGAAGCTATCTCATCTCTCTTAATAAGCACTCAAAAGCATTTATCAAATGAATCAATGAATATAAAAATGAGAAAGTAACTTATTATTTATCTATATAATTGACTCTCAAGTATTCTCAAGTAATATAACAGGAGAGAATACAATGAACAAAGTTTAGCAACGGAAGTTACAGATTTAAATCTTGATAGTAAAATCACAAAATCAAAAATCTGTGTTCTGAGCATATGAATATTACAGTATTACTTTGTCTGCTCAGTTGATCCTCTCGCCTCTAATTCACAGAATGGCCCAATTAGAGACATTGTCAAAAAAGAATGGACCATGACAAACAGATGATAACATATCAATCAAAAGACCTGTCAGTTAGTTGTATTCAGATGTATAAAACTATGGGCAATTCAAATGATTATATGTACTACAACGTAATGATTCTTAAATAACAATTTAATATAAAATTACTTATTTTTCATAAATATTTGCAGAGATTATTCATTATCAAAGGATGATACTTGGTATTTATGTTTTAAAAAACAAAAAGAGTTGTAAGATAGCATATGTCATAGTTTAGCTAACTCTGTAGTCCAATTTTGAAACATGAAAACTAAGGATGGCTTGTGTTTGCAGAAAGAAAATAAAATGCTGTTAGAAAGTAGAAATTCAGGCCCCTTATTTGATCAGCTAAGTTGTAAACTTTATAAAATAGAAAATAAAAATAGTAACAACAAACCTCATGATCAATAAAATTTCCACAACCATAGTCAGATTTTCACTAGTGACTTGGCAGGGAAATGCTTCATGATATGTCATGAAAATCATGGACTGTTTGTATATATTTTTATATTCTTAGTGTCCAACAAATTTGGGGGCCGAAAAAAAGGTGCTTAAATGAATGTTCAAAGGTTGAATAAATACATTCTGGACAAGAATCAAAGGTGTTTGTTACAGTGCAACTGATAAACTTGAAATATTGGAAACTGCCTAATTGTTCAATAACAGTGGAATGATTGAATAAATTATGGTAATATTTTAGCCATAAAAACCAAATGGGAAATTTATAACTGAAAAAAGTACAATAACAGACTTTAAGAACTCAATGTATGGATTTAGCAACAGATTAGAAAAAGTTGACGAGAGGATTAATAAACCGAGAGACAGGTCAAAAGAAAATATCTACACTAAAGCACAAGGAGACAAAAAGTAAAAAATACAAAATGAAGCGTAAGAGACATAGGATTTACAGTTTTTTAAAAAGTTCTAATATACATGTCATTAGTATTCCTTCAGAGAAGAGAGAGAAAAAATGCAGCTGAAACAATATTTGAAGAAATAACACAGTAAGCCACTGATTCGAGTTCTAAAATTCCCAAGTATTATAAACACAAAATAATAACACCAAAAAACTACTAAGGAAAATCATAGCAAAAACCAAATATGCAAAGAGAAAACCTTAAAGTCAGCCAGAGGAAAACAACGTATTGCCTTCAAAGGAGCAATGAGATTGATATATGACTTCTCAACTGGAAAAAAAAATAGAAGCCAAAGACAATAGAACAATATCTTCAATGTGTTGTGAAAAAAAAGCTGAGAACCTAGAATTTCACACCCAGTAAAAATATGAATATGAAAATATGGAAGTGACAGATAGATATTTTAAGACAAATAAAAATGGAAAGAATTTATGACCAGCAGACCCACACCTCAGGAGATATTAAAGGATGTGCTTTAAAGAAAAGGAAAATGATTCCTGATGGAATTCCAGAGATACAGAAAGAAATAAAGATGAAAAGGAAGGGTAAAATGTGGCTAAGTCTAAATAAATATTAAGAAAATAATAATTATAGAGTTTGAAACACATATAGAATTAAAACATACACCAGTATCCAGTCAGAAAGTATATAAATGGAGTTTAGAAAGAGTTCTAAGGTGTTTGTATTGTCTGAGAAGTGGTAAAAACACTAATTTATATTAGATGTTGATAAGTCAAGAAAACATGTATAATCTCTAGAACAACCAGTAAAAGAATAGTAAAGAAAGTATAACTACCAAGATAATTGGGAGGAAGGGAATGAAATAAGGAAAGTACTCAATAAATCCAAGAAAACGCAAAAATAAAAGAGAAAACAGAATATAGAATAGGTGGAACACATAGAAATCAAATAGTAGTATGTTAGATTTAAATCCCAAAATATCAGTAGTTATGTTATAGGTAAATGGACTAAATACTGCAATTCAAAGACATAGATTGTTATACTGTAATAAAAAACCTATATGCTTTCAATATAAAGATAAAATTTGAAAATTAAAGGATACAATAATATATCAAGCAAACACTGACCAAAAAACTGTGGTCATTATATTTAATTTGAGACAAAACCAAAATAAACTTTAAGTTAAGAAAAAGGAGGAATTACTAGGGATAAAGAGGAACATTCCATAATAACATAAGGTTTAGTTCATCAAAAAGATGTAACAATTCTAAAATTGCATGCACCTAATAAATAGCCTCAAATTATAGAAAATGAAAATTCATAAAACTAATAGAAAGAGAAATAGACAAATTCACAATTATAGGAGGAGACTTTAACCATATTTCTCTAAAATATCAGTAAGTACATCCAAGAATTGAAAACGCATTTATCAAACTTGACCTAATAGATAGAACACTGTGCCCCCAAATTGAAGAATACATATTCTTTGTAAATACATACGGATCACTTATAAAAACTGTCCAAATATTGGGTAGGCCATAAAGCAAATCTCAACAAATGTCAGAGCTGAAATCATACCAAAAACGTTCTTCAACCACAGTGAAATTAATCTAGACGTCAATAATACACGTACCAACCAGAAATGTTTCATATATTTGGACATTAAGAAATATACTTCCAAAATTCATGGATCAAAAATTATAACAAAATGGAAAAGATAACAAAAATATAACATTAAGACTGGTGGAATGAAGCTAAAGCCATGCTTAGAGGTAAATTTATATCCTTAAAAGTATATATCAGAAAAGAAGAAAGGCTGAAAACCATCAGTGAAAATAGGCCTTGCAGAGGGTAGGAGTTTAGGTAAGAAAAAAGAGATAAGGGCATTTTGGTCAAGCAAACCAGCATGAGCCAAGTACAGTCACCCTGGGCCTGGATAAGTACAAGGGAGGTTCTGAGACAAGAAAACAGTGTGGTGCATCTGACAGTTGATGCTCTGTAGGAGAATTAACTTAGTAGGGAACTGGTAAAGGCTGAAGAATTGTGAGTCTGTGAGTGAGATGTTCAGTCATACTTCAAAGGCATATCACCAGGGAGGAGTGTTCAGGCTGAACTACTTTCTCCCTATAATATACTCATCACCCTCCCTTTATTGTAGTGATTTGTTTAATATCTCTCTTCTCTGTTAGACTCCGTAGGGGAAGTTCTGTGAGGTGAGAAAGTGTGCCTGTATTTTCAGTATTGTATGCCCTGTGCCTAGGATAGTGCTTAGAATATAGAAAATGCTCAATAAGTATCTGTTCATTAATAAAGGATGAAAGTAAAGAGTGATGTAGAAATCAGTTAGAAAAACCATTGTAATAGGCTCAGTTTTGGACTGACACATGTGTAGGTCCTAGGGCTATGGTCATCCAGCAGACAGTGAGGGTCTTAAAATGTAAATATGAATGCTCAGACTAGCTCCCTCTCTATTTTCTTATTTCCATTAATCACACTACTTCATTCATGCGTCCATTCAGTCATCCATTCAACAACCTTTTATTGATTATCTACTATGTACAAGATATGTTCTGGCTCTGGAGGTACAGATGTGAATAAAAAACAGTTCCTGCTGAAATGGAGTTTACATTCTAATGGGACAACATAGACAGTAAATAAATATGTATAGGGCAGGCAGTAAAAATGCCTTGAAGAAAAATAAAGCAGGGAAAGAGAGTGACAGAGTGTAACCATGCTTGGCAAGTCTGAAAGAAGCCAGGCTGGCTGGAGCAGAGGAAGGGAGGGGAGAATGGTGTTCAGGGAGATGCCATGGGCCTTGTAAAGTAGGACCATGTAGCATATAGTAAAGACTTTGCTCTCACTCTAAAGATAAAAAGCCATTGGCGTATTTGGAGCTGAGGACTCCCATGATATGACTTATTAATATGAAGGTGTCCCTCTGCCATTACGTGGAGAATGGACTGTAGGGGGACAAGGGTAGAAGGAAACAGACAAGTTAGGAAGCTAAACTATGGGTTACTTTGACTGCTTGAACTCTGTTCTCATCCAATTCCATATACTATAAGCTAATAATACCTCCACCACCCGTCTCCTCCTTGACCATCCACATTACTCAAATTTAGAACTTTGTTATCTACTAGTTTCACTATGATAATACTAGACAGACATTCTAGCTTGAGGGCTATGAGTTTGAAGAATGTAGGAGCAGAGTTTCCTATTCATACCTTGAATAGCTTTATAGACAATATTGAATAAAACAGGAAGATAAGTAGAACATTTTTTTAAATGGAAATTAAGCAGCATAATTGAAGGTTTGGGTACCTCATGGCAGTGAGAACAAAAATTCATCATAAAATGCTTATTTGAAAGCCTTTGATAATTTCTGAATTAATACACATGTATGGATATAAATCTAATCCTTTGGAATGTTTGATTTTGACTTTGCTTCAAAAAAAGCAGGTGCAATTAGATTATTTGTTCACTTTAATTCACAGAGAACATGTGGGAATTAATTTTTAAATATACCAAAATGCAAACAGGTAACAATATCAGCCAAAATCAGGCTATTAACTTTTCTAATTAAAAAAAAAGTATTATAAGCATACCTCTGCATCTCTGGAACACACAATAATTTCATGTTCTTAAATGCAACACCATACTCTTGTATATAGTATAAAAGAGCTAAAGGCTAATGCATAAAGCCGAACATTTCAACAGTGAGGAACAGTAATATAACCTAATATGAGATTTTATTCCTGGGAAGCTTAATTGGATTTAGTGACTATCAAAGGCAATTACTATATTTACATTTGCCTTTATTGGTAAGAGTTCTAGAAATAAGAATTTGAGTGTGGCAATTTAAACAGTCCCCTTTGCTTAAAAAGACAGAGTTTGCTATTATCAAAACCGATTCGTGCATTCACTGTCTCTACAAAAATTGTGTTGATATGTGATAAACAACATTAGAAGAATGTTCTAATCAAATAAGATGGTTACAGATTACCATCAACTATATGCAAAACTACACAAATGATTTAATAGAGTAATAAATTGTATACTATTGACTACTCAAGAAAATCAGAATATGACTTTCAATTTTTAATATTTTTTACAAATTATAATTATATAGACATGATCATTATTTGTCTGCTTAAAGAATTTCTTATTACTATTAATTTACCTTTCTCTGAAAAGCAGAAGACTAGTTCTGTTAGCTAGCGCATCTCAAACCTGTCACTAAGAGGGAAAAACCCTGAATGTGGTAAAAATCATGTCACTTCTTTCAAGCTTTATTTCTTCTATTCTATCAAGGGGAAAAAAAGCCTTAAAAAAATTGACCAATGCAGTATAGTTTGGATTTATATTCTATTGGAAGGGTAAATATAATAAAGTGAGTACCAAATGCTCAGGGTTTATTCCATGCCGATTGCAGCCAGACTTAATTATAGTAGAAGGATGGATTTTATAGCAGTTGTAAAAACGTAAATAGGCTTTAAAACTGATTCAGGAATTACATTTTATAGATGAAACTTTGATTTTAATTTAAACAATTCTCTTAGGGTATAATAAACATTATTCAGAATGTTCTGCTTTCGTTATGATTGAGAAGTAGTGATACTTTAGGAAACCCTGGGACAGAAACACCTGTTTCTTACCAAATTACTTTTCCTAACGATTATAATAATTTTATGCACTAGATTAACTTTAAAATATAAATATTACAATATTTTAAAGTTAAATTATTAGAAACATCTTAAAAGTAGCAGTGGAATATGTGCACCAAATATGGCATATGTTTACCTATTTTAGTCTAAGTATTCCTATAAAGCATCTATATTAAAAATGCTTTTCATAACATATGTTGATTTTTGTCCTATTGCAAACATAATATTCAATTATTAAAATTTTTTAAATAAACAATAAATAAAAATTTTAAACTCAATAACAACTGTTAATGTTTTGATATGTTTCCTTCAGGTGACCTGCCCATCTGGTTAGTTATCTTTCTTTATCTTTTTCTATATAAAGCTACAAAAACATATTTTATTACTTGCTTTTTTATTAGTATCAAAACTCGTGAGACATTAAAGTACATTTTTAATGAAAAAAATCAAAGAACTTTTAAATATATGTTCTCTTTGGAAAGAGTGAAGTACATGCCAAGTTGAGTCATGAAGAGAAATGTCAATATGATCCGTGGCAGCTGCTTACTTCCCTGGGAAGGAAGGGGCTGGTTAGGAGTACAGTAGCTAGCAAACCCCTCAGCGCTGGACAAAGTCACTAGTGGGAAAAGAACAAAGGCCTTTCCAATGCAACTAACACAGATGTGCCCAAAGGCAAACTGTCAGAAACAGTTAAGATGACAGCTACTCACAGTTCATTATTTCCTTCTCACAGGTCACTGGGTGACAAGCTGGGTCATTGTGCTTTGTTGGCTGTCCCAGTCCTTCCCCACCCCCTATTCAATTTAAATAAGGGTAAAGCGCTCCATCGGATAAACTAATGTAAACAAACACATTCCAGACACTTAAAGATGCCAGAATATGGCATTTATTTTATTTCGGACCAAACTTAGATTTAAATGTACACACAACTCACTTTATCCAAGTAAGAAGAGAACCACATTTCTTCATCTCACTGATAGAGGAGCAAAAACATTTTACGCAAACAAAAAATATAACCTATTATGTACTAAGGATCCTACATGAAAGACCTAACAGAGTAAAAGATTTTCCTTTCTCTTCAATGGAAAAAAGAATTTCTCCACATTAAAAAAAAAGATAAACAATTAGATGCTTTCTACAAGTGTTTTAAATATATTAAATGAAATGATTCTGTAGATGACCTCGTTTGTGATGATTGCTGTAGGTTTTTTTTAAGGATATAATTCAAAGTAATACACCAATCAAATTGGCAATAGTTTAGTCAAATCTTTTATGATGTAATACACATAAAATTTTAGTAATGACTTAATATGGCTACTCAATATGATGACATTCTGTTATGAAATTAATACAATAAAAACTACTAGGAATGAGGACTAAAACAGTGGTTAAAAGCATTGTCTATAGATGCAAGTGGATATGGGTTCAAATCCCATCTCCCCTACTAACTAGCTGTATGACTGGACACATCTTGAAACCACTCTGAGCCTCAGTGGCTACACCTTTATGGATTATATATAAGACCATCTCCACCATCAGGTTATCATGACAATAAGTAAATCGATCTATCACATCATTACAAGAATAAGTAAGTACTTAGAATAGCAGTTGGCATATGGTAAGTATTCAACAAATGACAGCTATTACCTGTCACCAAATTTAGTATATACACAGCTGAACTGAACCACCATCCAAGGTGTGAAATACCTTGGTTAATCATGACAACTTATATTCATATTATTAGAAAGAGGATTTTAAAAACCTCAAATCCAGTCAAGGCAAGCCTCTAAATCAGTAAATCTAGACTACTGAATTCACTAAGAAATCAGGGTTCACGGTCTCCCTTAATATTTGCAACCTCTTATTTAGTCATCACTGAAAGCTGCATGTATTGATTTATATTTTATCATTCCCTTTCTAAACTGTTCCACCTTATTTAAAGGTTCCTTTCTAAGATATCCAGTCAAAATAATAGGCCCAATTTGAAAGGCTAAAGATCCGGAATAATCATTAAGAAAAGAACATGAATGGTCAAGGCAGAACAATATAGAGGCAAAGAATAACACTTAAGGTGCAGATAGGCCTGCCTTAAATAACTAGCTGGAAGGCCTTAGCCAAGTAACTTAATCTCTCTGTGCCTAAATTTCCTTATCAGTAATACAGAGATTAACACCTCTGTTTTACATACTGTAACGGGAGCAGGACACTTCGGGGCCTTCCTGTGACAGACCCCTCCCCCCACATCCTCTTGCTTCAGTTCTTCTCTGAAGTACCTAGATAATAGTATCTGATGCACATTTCCTGAGTTGTCTTTTGTTTTGCAGATGCTAAAACCCCCACCAAATGGAAGAAATTAACTTCCTGATGACCATGAGCATGTAGCTCACAGACCTACTGAAGCCTGAGGATTGATAATGTGACACAGCCCTGTTACCTCACCATCAACCAATCAGAGAATTGTGCACAAGCTGATCACATACCCTGCAACTCCCCTCCCTCACCTGGCCTTTAAAAATGTTTTCCTGAAACCTATTGGGTGTTTTGAGCACTAGCTGCCCTGGACTCCTTGCTTGGTGCCCTGCAATAAATACTGCATTTTCCTTCACCACAACCCAGTGTCAGTAGATTGTCTTTACTGCATGCAGGCAAGTGGACCCAGTTTCTCACAGGTTACTGGAAAATAATGCACATAAAGCACTTAAGCAAAGTCAGTATATGTTATTAATAATCAAATGTTATCTTTCCTTTTCACTTGTTACCTGCCAGTAGCTACCTATCTGTGTCTTTCCGCAAATTTGTCTACTTCTGATTCTCTCCTTCCTTGGCTACTTCTAAAGAAGTACATACATTTATATCTTCGTATCTTTTTATTCAATTATATATATTTTTTTCAGACTGTATGCTCATTAATGTTTTCCCTGGTAATCTAAAATTCTATTTCTTTTTCCAATTTTCACAACTCATATTATTTCACATTATTTCTTTATTTCTTGCAGTGATTTAATTCTTTATTTCATAAAATTATCATTAATAAAAGCAAGACAATGTGAAGCCTTCTTTTAAAGCTGTGATAATATTATGCACTGATTCTCTTATATTTGGAAAGCATGCAAACCTAACAAGACGACCTAAGGTTCAAAGTAGTCAATATGTCAAGTTCAGTACCATGTTCTAATTTTGTCCAACAACTCGTTCCAAAATGGGAGGAAAGTAATTGCTCTAAGTACTAACTCTTTACTCAAAATAACTTTGTTAAGGAACAGAAAGAGGAGAGAAACTGAAATTACACCTGTTGTGGTAAACTGTGTGGGTGGAGAGAATGCAGATAAATCCCTGTGGCTTTAAGAGAAAAAAAGAAGGCTGGAAAAGTTGCTGTAGCCTGAGACACAAACCCTGAGGAAACCACACTAAGAAAAGTGCCCTGGGAAATTTCTTATTAAATAAAATCCAAACTATATTTACCAGTCAATTTCCATTGACTAAAAATCACAAATCAACACAACCCCCATTAAAAACTCTTTTCTACCCCTACTAGTTTTCAGAACATTTTCACAACTCTACCTATTGAGTGCTTACTACATTCCTGAAATTTAAAGACATTTAATTCTAACAACTCAAACAGTATTGTGGTATGTTAACTCATATTAACAGCTTTGTTTGTTTTGGGATTTTTTTTGCCTCACATTTCCTAATACTATATTCTTTTCTCCAAAGTTCCATCATCAGACTACATTGCTTCAGGGAAGATAACAACAGAATACATTAGAAATATCTCTAAACTACCCAAAGCCCTCAACCCTCAAAAAAATAGATAAACAAATAAAAATAAAAATGAAAAAAAATCCAGTCTGGGGAAGTCACAGGGAACTAGATGGATTATCACTGGGGTTCCGGCACAGTGACCCACCAGTGCCAGCATGCGACAAACACAAAAGCCCCATAGAGATTTCAGAAATTTGAGAGCAGGAGGAAACTGTGCCTCCTAGAACAGAACCCTGGAGAATGACAAGCCCCCAGCATTCTCTCAAGAAGGACGGAGTACAAATGGCTGCCGAGTGAGCCTGGAGAGATAGGTCAACAACGACCTCATGAAACCGTATTTGAGTTCCTCGGCTACCCCAGTGTTTTACATGAAAACTTCAAAGACTGCTCCCAAGGGACTTACATTCTAGTGACCTGGCCTGGCTGCATAGCTGCGGCCTTGTGATTGTGTTGTGGAGCATCAGAGAGTTGAGAACCTTATGTACGACTGAAAAACAAGCATCAGGGGTGGAAGACCTGGAACTCTGGTTTTCATACAGTTCCAGGACACCCCCATACTATAATACAGTAAGATACTAAATTGGTTGTTTTGTTTCTGCCCTATCTTACTCAAAACAACAAAATCGAAGGGTTTAAGGGATAAATAATTTAGAGAGAAAATAAATTGAAGAGTCACTTTTGTTATTAGGAAAAAAATATTCCCCTCCTATCAAAATCTGAAGGAGGAATATGTAACTTAAGAATATAAGATAGCTTTTAGTTGAAATAAAAAGTTATACTGCACACTTTAAACTTACACAATGTTATATGTCAACTATATCTCAATAAAGATAAAAAAACTTAAAAAAAATTTAGAGCCTTTTTTCTCTTTTTTCATGCAATTGACATTTTTATGTACCATTAGAATATTTAAACTTAGGAATTATCTTGAACTTTACTGAGTATGATAAGAACTGTATTACTGCTTTAAGAGTATTTCAATCAATAGTTAATTTCAAACAATTGTATATTAAAATTACAGTTTATAAAGTCATTTTGTGATTTACAACACCAAGCCCAACAAAATAATAATAAGAATAAACTTTAGTTTTCCAGTTAAATAAAGAGGATCAGAGAAATAATTTTCATTTTCCAACCAAGGATGATCTTCAGTTGGTTAGCAAAATCATTGATGTTAGTTTTATTCCAGTAATGTAACTATGTCAATTTGTTAAATTATCACTACTTAAGACCATCTACTGTGCATGTATCCCCAGGTCTAAACATAATATTCTCCTCGTGGAACATAGAAACGATTGTCTATGAGTGTGCCCTTCTTTAAGACCTTTTGGTATTCTCCAATTAGATATATGCTCAGTACTACCTTACCCTAATTATGTTATTCCAGAATATTTTAGTGAGATCTCAAGATAGCAACCCTTCCTAAGTATATTATAAACAATACTGTACATCAATCTTCAGTGAAATACACATAAATGTCACCTCTCTTCATCAAATGTGACCCGAAAACTACTGTGCTTGAAAGCCAAAGGCTTTTGAGATATTTCAGTAATCTTCAAGAAATCAATCTTATGTGAAACTGAAGGAAAACATCGAATGTCATTGAGCAAAAAAGCTCCATTCTGTCAGTGCCCTACCTCTGAGCAGAAGCCTTAGGATGTTTCTCTTCCAGTTTCTTCACCAGAGCCACTGTCAGCTCCCCTGTCTCCCCAAGAGAACCTTCTGGCATTAAGTGGGTCTCTGAAGGCTCTGGCAGCTGCTTCAGACCAGGGATACTGGCACTTTTTTGCAGAACCTAATAAATGAAATATAGGAATAATGTAGCTAATTTTCACTGAGTGGAAATATCTAAACTATATATGCCAAAAATTTAACATTGCACTTTTCATGGTTCCTTCAGCCTTCTTCATCCAGCACATAAACCATTGGTATGTGGCCAGAACAAAAGAAGGCAGTCCTAAGAAAAGCTAGTGTGTCACCATCTATTTAATAAAATAATGTTTATATAAATATACATATAAATGTTTATATAAATATAAATGTGAAAATAGATGTTTATATAACATGTATTAAATATCAATAACCCTAATTTGTGAATTCGTTTTTGCCTCCTGAAAACAACCCAAACATTTTTTCTCTTTTCAAAATATATCATAGAGATCTATTTCTGTCTTGCCTCTGGCTCACTACACTGACCTCTTCTGCCAAGCTGCTGCCATGTTCCTGATGAGCTGTGGTCCAGGCACCATGGTGAAGGTGATACTCTGTCTGGGTCACGTCATGTGCGTTTAGCTCCTCTAGGTAGGTCAGGACAAACTGAGGATAAGCCTGTAGGAAAGGAAAAAAAAAATTGTAAGTAGTACCAGTCTTATAAGCAACAGCAAAAATTCTATACAACTGGAATGATGGGAAGATAAATTAGATTAATAGGAAAAAGGTCTGGCTAATGAGCTTTATACTTTATTGTCAATTTCAGATCAAAATCAAGCCAAATAGCTTTCATATGAAGATTTCTAATTTGTTGTTTGATCTGCTCAAGTTTAACTAGGTTGCTAAATATTCAAGCCATCTTATATACTGATAACAATGTCTAACATTTATTGAGTTATTGCCACATAAAAGGTATTATTGTAAACACATTATGTACGTGTAACGTGCAGTTGCTCTATTTTTTGGGAATATTCAATTCTGCCACAGAAGACAAGAAAACAAATAGGATGAATGAGATTCATTAGCTGCATTAAGCATAGATAAGTTAGTAACCTGAGAAGTGTCAGACAGAAAGTGATTAGAGCATATGTCTATGAACATAGATAGAAAGGGGTAGAAAGACAAAATAGTCATGACTTACCAAATAACAAGCAAAACAACAAATATTTATGATACACTACATATAAATTAAGCACATGAGACACAATAATCATGAGATCTTTAACTGGCCACCCATTGCTACACTCATTTTGGATCCTCTGCTGGATAAAATCCACAGCTGCCCATAGGCTACCTGGGGAGCACAGCTTTGGCCAAGTGTACTTGCAACCAGCTCTGTCCTGGAGCAAGTGTGCATCATTGCTTCACACACATTTCATCTGTTAGACCCTCTTGCTCAAATTTCAACTCTGGTCCTTGTAACCACATCAGTAGCAGGGAAGGGTGATGCAACACAGAAAGAGGATAAGTTGATACTGCAGAGATTCAGGTAATGTGGCCATTCAACCCATTGTACTTTAAGCATGTGAATCTAACCCATCTCTCTTCCCATACATTTTATTTTGTGTTTTAAATTGATTTAATAAATTGTGATCTGAATATTTTAATTTGGTCGGTGCACCTTTCTGTTCCATGAACTCAAGGATAGCCTATCTAGGAGCATACTTGGAGTTTACCATTGCATCAAAGTAATTTCCCACATAACAACATATTTACATTTTAATCCTTACAACAGCCCTTTGAAACAGGTATGGCTATTGTTCCCATTTTAAAGACGAGGAAACAAACACAGGGAGGTTAAAGCAACTTGCCCCTCCAGCTTGTTTACTAGTTAATCCTAGATATGCTGCCTCAAGTATTATATAAACTTCTTTTAAAACTTCTTTTTTAAAGTGTGGAAAAGTTTTAACAAAATATATGGGGAGGTGTCCAGTGGATAATTAAAGAGTACTAAGGTCCTTATATTATTCTAGAAAAAGAGATATTAAGTAACTTTAAACTTTGTTAGAAAATGTATAACTAAAGATGAATGTTCTAAAATTAGGTTGTGGTAATGGATACAAAACCTGTGACTACACTGAAAAATATTGAATGGCACACTTCAAATACATGAATTGTAAGGTATGTTAATTACATTTCAATAAAGCAATTTTTTAATGTAAGAGATTCAATAAAAAAATAGAAATACGCAGTATACCTTATGAAGAAGTAGAGAAAAAAAGAGGGAGGGGATTCAGAAAAAGTCAGGAAGAAAGGTAAAAAATACAAATTAAAAGCACAGTAAATAGAAATTTTTGTTGAATTAATCAATAAATGACTAACAGAATTTTAATATGCATTCCCTTTGACTTAACAAACATACACATACATACATTGTTCATTGCAGCATGGTTCTTACTTGTCTAAGTGTGTATCATCAGGGAAACTTTAAGAGATAAAGTAGATGTGGATGTCAATATGGAGAGATGGACACAATATGTTATTGAATGGAAAAGATAGGTCACAAAGTTTTACATATATATAATTATACACATATACATATACATAATTAGATTTAATATATATGATTGCATATAATATATATAATTAATCAGAAACAATTAATGATAATCTTTGAGGAATAGGTTAAAGAGGTACTTTTGCTTATTCAGTTCTGAATTATTGGAGGGTTTTTTCATAACTAACATACACTACTTTTATTATTTAAGTAGAAACCCTACTATACATAGAAATATATGCATAATTTCTGAGAATATACTCAAAAACCTGCTATTAGTGAATAACTCTGAGAAATAGGATTAAAGTTTGAGAGAAAGAGACCTTACTTCTAATTAGTATATTTTTTCAAATATTAATTTCTATACGTGCATTTATTCTTTTATTTAAAAAATACTTTTTAAAAAGGCCCAATTTAAAATAGTGTCTTCACTGTATATACTAGTCAGATAATCTTGGAAAAAGATTTTTGAATCACTAAGCTAACCCAAAAACATTACAAAAAGAAGTTTTATCTAAAAAAATTAGGATTCTTATTTTACCTTGAAGCCTGTGTCACATCTATGTCATTATATTATTTTCTCTTGTGTCAGTTCTTACTGTCTTAGAAATATCCAAGATAATTCAGCAGAAGTGAATATGATGGGTAAAGGGAAATAGATTATTTTACATTGGTTCTACAGTAAAGTATCAAAGCCAAAATTCAGCAACAAAGATCACAGTATTTTCAATATGAGAGGAAACATGAGTAGTAGGATATAATATTGAATATATTCCAACCCCTTATATTGTGACGGTATTTTCATGTTTCACATCCTCTAATAGAGGTAAAGACATTTTACATAAGTTTATTTTTGAGGTGTATTACCCTCTTACTGGAAAGAATGTGTACCTAGAACATGGGGAAATTTAATATATATCCAATGAGATGGATAAAGAAGGGCCCAAAAGGTAGAGCCATGATGTGTCTAACATTCTGACAGACATAGCAAAAGAAGAGGCCAAAAAAGAAAAAAAAAAAAACACTCATGGGCTTTGCTTCCTAGAGTTGACAGTCTAGCAAAGGTGGCAGACATACACAAGTAACATGATGCATTTGGAGACATTTATGAGTTGTTCTAGCATTTTCCCTTTGGAATCATTCTAAACCCTAGGTGATGGCTATTCAAACATTTTGATACCATGGTTCTTTATTATTCTCTACTCCAAGACCAAGTTATCTTGCTCTCTAACTAGGCACCTCCTAGTTCAATCACCAGACCACCAGTATAAACAACTCCCTCCTCCAAAATCTGGAATTCTAATCTTGTCTTCTAGGAAGTCAACAGCCTAATCTTTTGACTTTTCCTCCCTTCTAGTGCATCTGCACATCACCCTAACTTGACCTTTAATGTATTAACCCTCATTATTTTCCAAGTCCATCAGACCTTTGGGCTTCATTGCATTCTTCTCATTCTAATCCACTTTTTACCACCTCAAGATAAATTGTAATAAAATACACCTTTGATTACATCATTCCCACTTCAAAAACTTTAAATAGTACCCCCAGTACATATTGATTAACATCCTGCAGTCCTACGCTTGTTTCAAATTCTAGCTGTGCTATTTATCGGCTTTAGGAATGTAAGTTCCACTTCCTTGAGGGAGAAGTGTCCTATTGAGGACTGCGTAAGAACTGGCTCAGAATTTCACACCGACCAAAATTCAGCCTCAGGATACAATGGCAAGTCTCTAGCTGCTAAAAAGGATCCCATTCATTTATGAGATTTTTTTCAAGGTAATAGGGCTGGGGAATCATCTTTATCACTCCCAAGATATTCCCTCCATGTACATAAGAAAGGCCACAAATTTGACCTAACTTGGGGCTCCACAGGAATATTTATGTCCTCATTGGAAATATAGCGGTAGGTCAGCAGACTGTCACCTGGAATGCTTTATTTATTTATTTTTTAATTTTTATTGGAGTATAGTTGATTTATAATGTTGTGTTAGTTTCTGCTGTACAGCAAAATGAATCAGTTATACGTATACATATATCCACTCTTATTTAGATTCTTTTTCCTTATAGGTCATTACAGAGTATTGAGTAGAGTTCCCTGTGCTATACAGTAGGCCCTTATTATCTATTTTATATAGAGTAGTGTGTATATGTCAATCCCAATCTCCCAATTTATCCATCCCCTCCCTTCCCTGGTAACCATAAGTTTGTTCTCTACATCTGTGCCTCTATTTCTGTTTTGTAAATAAGTTCATTTGTACCTTTTTTAGATTCCACATATAAGCAGCATCATATGATATTTGCCTTTCTCTGTCTGACTTACTTCACTTAGTATGGTACTCTCTAGGTCCATCCATGTTGCTGCATTATTTTCATTCTTTTATATGGCTGAGTAATATTCCATTGTATATATGTACCACATCTTCTTTACACCTGGAATGTTTTAAACGCTATCTCCTCTTGGTCAGCACATGATCAGGCATAGCTTTTTAAAGTGTTTCCTTTTTTTTTCCTCATTATAAATGCTTTTTATGGAAAACAGAAAATATAGAAAAACTCAAAGAAAATAATTATCCATTCTCCTACCACCTGTCCTATGTATAAACTTCCAGTTTTGTTTTCCACACACACACACTCACATTTGATACAATATAAATAAATAAATAATATTGTTTTCTTACCTGATTTTTCTCAAATCACATTACCATTTTCCTCTATCATAAATTATTCTCCATTATTTGTAATGCCAATATATTATCCATAATAAAGACATACCATAATATATTTATACAGTCTCATTGTTGGTTACTTAACCTGTTTTCAATTTTCACTATTATAAACAATGCTCTAATGAACATCCTGAAAGATACACTACAGTATACACCACTGATTGATTCCTTGGGTTAAGTTGCTGTAAGTGGAATTTCTGAGTCAAAAGAAATAAGTATTTTTTTACGGATTTTGATAAATATTGCCAAACTGACCTTTAGAAATATTGTACCAGTCTCCTAGATTGCCCTCACTGTTCCTTGCCTCCTTGCCCCCTTCCCACATTATACGAGGATAGGCCTATGTGACCAAAGAAGATGGCAGAAGTGGTATTAGGTTTTCTGACATTAGGTTATGAGAAAAAGTACAGCTTCCATTTCGTTCTCTTCCTCTCTTGCTCTCTTGGATCACTAGCTGATGTTGTAAACAGCACTATAGAGAAGCCATGTGCCAAGGAACTGAAGCCTCTGGACAACATAAGTGTGCTGAGAAGCAGATTTTCCAGCCTAGTCAAACCTCAGATAACTGTAGCCTCCACTGACACCTTGACTGCAGCCTCATGAGAGACTCTGGGTTAGAACTACCCAACTAAACCACTCCCAGACTCACCAGAGAAACTGTGAGATAATAAATGTTTGTTGTTTTAAGTTACTATGTTTGGAGGTAATTTGTTACCCAGAAGTAGATAACTAATACCAATAAAATACAAAAAAAACCCAAAAAACAAATACAAAGAAAGGAATGAGTATGTTTGTTTTCTCACATCTTCATCAGCATTGGATATTCCTAGTTTTGTATCTCCCCATAATTAATAGAGAGAAAATACTATCCATTGCTTACATTTATTTAATTCCTAGTGAAGCTGAACTTCTTTATTTGGTTTGGCTTTTTAAATTTTTCTTCTGTCATGTATTTCCTGTTCATGTCTTTTGCTCATTTTTCTATTGACGTGTTTATCCTTTTCTATTGCTGTATCAGGCTTATTATATATTAAAGTATTATCCCATTCTCTGACTTTTATATTGCAAAGATTTTTCCCTGTTTGTCATATTTTCCTATTCACTTTTGCTAATGCTATTTTAGATTTAGAAGGTTTTAAATTTTTTATGAACTCAAAGCCATTAGTCTTTTCCTTTATGGATTCTATCCTTGTTTGCATGCACATAAAGATGTCTATTCACCACTACTCTGGGTTAGGTGCTTTAATTCATGGTTTCTTCTAGATATTTTTATGGTTCCATGTTTAAATTTAAATCTTTAATTTAGCTGAAACTGGTGAATTGTATATAAAAAGTAATCTTTTGCAAATGAATAGAGAAATGGTTAACTTTAAAAATAAAACAAAAGAAAAATAGTATCCAAGTAAATACAATATAACAAAATGCAATATTGTATTTAAATTTGTTCATTATTATTATCATTAATAGTTACAAATGATCGCTTAGCCAGAAGTGATATGCCAGTGTCTATCGATAGGCCAGAATCTGTGCCTAATACTTAAAATACTAGTATTATAGCTATATTTTGCAGACAAATAATGTGAAGCTTGTAAAGGTTAAATGACTTGCCTAAGGCCACACAGCAAATAAGTGGTGGAGCCAAGATTAGTTATTAATATCCTAACACAGTAATTCTGTCTCTTTTAAAGAATGGAATGAGCTCCATTTATGATCCAGCAGCATATAATTATCAAACTATACTCCATTTTAGCCTTAACTAGATGGATATAGTTTTGGATGACTAAATTTAGATCTAATCAAAATTTCTAAACCTCTAAAAGAATGAAATGCTTCATTAATAAATAGTTTTGCTCTTTGAATCTAGAAGAACTGTAACTTTAAAAAATCAGCAATTGTGTTTGTGAACAGAACATTAAAAATTTTAGAATCAAAAGTCTCTTAAAAATAATGGGTTTGAAACACAAAAGTATACATTATTTGCTAGCTCACAACAGAAGTGTTGTGAAAAATCAGAAAATTATAAGTTGCAAGAAAAGGAGAGGTAAAAAGGACAGCAGAGTAGAAATGGATGTTTAGGTACCTGAATTTTGAGAGAGAAAAAAATACACTTAAACCTTGGTCCTGCTCTTCTATGTCTGTTGGTGGGAAGGGCAATACTATATAAGACATAATTATGTTCTTGGGCAATAGGAGTCAGCTCTATTTAGGTATGTCTCAGAATGAAGTCCTCATGTGCAGGTACAGGCCAAGGAGCTGCAGAGATATTTTGATACAGTCTCAAAATTCCACTTTTTTTTTTTTTACCAAGATGTACAAGCTCCCTCTCCAACAACCTAGAACCTCACTCTGAGTGGATAATGTAGTGGGGTCAGAAATGAGATAAGGAGAAAGCTGGGATGAATCTCAGAATGAAGTTAAAGGTAATTATTAAAATGCTTTGACATTTGAGGACTATGTCAAAATGTCTGCTTAGGAACAGAGCTGAAAGTGTATAGTCCTGATCGAGTTAGTAAATGGGGTTGGGATTTTAACTACTCAGGGAAATGCTGTTATGATAATTTTTAAACTTAAATTGTATAAAACGCTCGAAACTGTTAAAATGATGAGGGTTGCCATGGAATAACAGCTCAACTTCTAGAACACTACAGAAATAAAGGTACCATGTTTATTAGTCAGGGTCTAATAAGGAGATAGAAACCATGTAGTATTTTGAACAGGAAAGTTTAATATAAATGATTAGTAACAGAGGATTATAGTGACAGGAAACTGGTTAGTAAGAATTAAACAAAACACTAAAGAATACATGAATAGTAGATATAGGGAGCCCACTACTCCTAGGCCTGAGACAGAATGCCCAACGAAGAGGCCTGACCCAAAGTTGAGATCCAGAGCACATTGAGGGCACAGCTGTGGCCCACTGGATGTTGAAGAAGTCCCCGAGGGAGTGCACCAGTAGGAGTCACTGTTAATGTGCCTTTGGAGCACGCGGGGAAGCCATCCACAGGGAGGTGCCTAGTTGACGACATTTCACTAAAAAGCCACTCACAAGGAATATGCTCAAGGAAACCACTCACAAGAAGGTGCCCACTGGCAGTACTCTGCTGTGAAGCTGCCCAAGGCGGGAGCCAGGCAATGAACGCTGGATCTGGCACTGTGACGGAATAAATTGATAACTACCATGCTATGTGTTACAGGGTGAATGATGTCCCCTTGCAAAAAGTACCTTGAAGTCCTAACCCTTGGTACTGTAAATGTGACCTTATTTGGAAATAAGGTCTCTGTAGATGTAATCAAGTTAATATTAGGTCATTAGGATGAGCTCTAATCCAATATGATTGGTGTCCTTATTAGAACAGAGAAATTTGAACCCAGACACACACAGAGGACAATGCCATGTGAAGACTCAGACACGGAGGGAGGTGGCCATGTGAAGATGGAGGCAGACTGGAGTTATGCTGCCACAAATCAGGGAGTGTCTGGGTACCAGAAGATGGAAGAGGCAAGGAAGGATCTTCCCATAGAGGATCTGGATGGAACACAGCACTGGGGAACACCTTGATTTCAGACTTCTGGCCTCCAGAACTGTGAGAGAAAAAATTCCTGTTGTTTTAAGCCAGCCGGTTTACGGTGCTTTTTTTTTTTTGTTTGTTTGTTTGTTTGTTTGTTTTTGGCGGTACGCGGGCCTCTCACTGTTGTGGCCTCTCCTGTTGCAGAGCACAGGCTCCGGACGCGCAGGCTCAGCGGCCATGGCTCACGGGCCCAGCCGCTCCGCGGCATGTGGGATCTTCCCAGACCGGGGCACGAACCCATGTCCCCTGCATCAGCAGGCGGACTCTCAACCACTGCGCCACCAGGGAAGCCCTACGGTGCTTTTTATAGCAGCCCTGCAAAATTAATACACCATGTATTTTCAGTTTCATTCATCTGAGTAACTTAGCATTTCGGAAATCATCGTGGTGGGATTCTGAGGCAAACACTAACAGATACCATGTGATTAGTCTAATTTTTGCCTCTCTTAAATTTTTTTTTATATCAGTTACTTTTAATTCAATGAAATTTAGGCACAAATGTATACATATTAAAACAGCCTTATAGAGAGTGCCTCCACCTTGGTCAAACACAATCAATGTTGAAATAACTTGTGCACTCAGGTATCATATAAGTACTTAAATAAAACATTACTATTGCACATTATTAATTTTTTCTTTTAAAGATAATTTATTTTTTAACATCTTTATTGGAGTATAATTGCTTTACAATGTTGTGTTACTTTCTGCTTTATAACAAAGTGAATCAGCTATACATATACATATATCCCCATATCTCTTCCCTCTGGCATCTCCCTCCCTCTCACACTCCCTATCCCACCCCTCTAGGTGGTCACAAAGCAGCGAGCTGATCTCCCGGTGTTATGTAGCTGCTTCCCACTAGCTATCTATTTTACGTTTGGTAGTGTATATATGTCCATGCCACTCTCACTTTGTCACAGCTTACCCTTCCCCCTCCCTGTATCCTCAAGTCCATGCTCTAGTAGGTCTGTGACTTTATTCCCGACCTGCCCATAGGTACTTCATGACCTTTTTTTTTTTTTTAGATTCCATATATATGTGTCAGCATACAGAATTTGTTTTTCTCGTTCTGACTTACTTCACTCTGTATGACAGACTCTAGGTTCATCCACCTCAGTACAAATAACTCAATTTCATTTCTTTTTATGGCTGAGTAATATTCCATTGTATATATGTGCCACATCTTCTTTATCCATTCATCTGTCAATGGACACCTAGGTTGCTTCCATGTCCTGGTTATTGTAAAAAGAGCTGCAATGAACATTGTGGTACATGACTCTTTTTGAATTATGGTTTTCTCAGGGTATATGCCCAGTAATGGGATTGCTGGGTAGTATGGCACTTTTATTTTTAGTTTTTTAAGGAAACTCCATACTGTTCTCCATAGTGGCCGTATCAATTTACATTCCCAGCAACAGTACAAGAGGGTTCCCTTTTCTCCACACCGTCTCCAGCATTTATTGGTTGTAGATTTTTTTGATGATGGCCATTCTAACTGGTGTGAGATGGTATTTCATGGTAGCTTTGATTTGCATTTCTCTAATGATTAATGATGTTGAGGATTCTTTCATGTGTTTGTTAGCAATATATCTTCTTTGGAGAAATGGCTATTTAGGTCTGCCCATTTTTGGATTGGGTTGTTTCGTTCTTTTTAATATTGAGCTGTATGAGCTGCTTGTAAATCTTCGAGATTAATCCTTTGTCAGTTGCTTTATTTGCAAGTATTTTCTCCCATTCTGAGGGTTGTCTTTTCATCTTACTTATGGCTTCCTTTGCTGTGCAAAAGCTTTGAAGTTTCATTAGGTCCCATTTGTTTATTTTTGTTTTTATTTCCATTTCTCTAGGAGGTGGGTCAAAAAGGATCTTGCTGTGATTTATGTCATAGAGTGCTCTGCCTATGTTTTCCTCTAAGAGTTTGATAGTGTCTGGCCCTACATTTAGGCCTTTAATCCATTTTGAGTTTATTTTTGTGTATGGTGTTAGGGAGTGTCCTAATTTCATTCTTTTACATGGAGCTGTCCAGTTTTCCCAGCACATTGAAGAGGCTGTCTTTTCTCCATCGTATATTCTTGCCTCCTTTATCAAAAACAAAGTGACCATATATGCGTGGGTTTATCTCTGGGCTTTCTATCCTGTTCCATTGATCTATATTTCTGTTTTTGTGCCACTACCATACTGTCTTGATTACTGTAGCTTTGTAGTATAGTCTGAAGTCAGGGAGCCTGATTCCTCCAGCTCCATTTTTCTTTCTCAAGATTGCTTTGGCTATTCGGAGTCTTTTGTGTTTCCATACAAACTGTGAACTTTTTTGTTCTAATTCTGTGAAAAATGCCAGTGGTAGTTTGATAGGGATTGCATTGAATCTGTAGACTGCTTTGGGTAGTAGAGTCATTTTTACAAGGTTGATTCTTCCAATCCAAGAACATGGTATATCTCTCAATCTATTTGTAACATCTTTAATTTCTTTCAACAGTGTCTTATAGTTTTCTGCATACAGGTCTTTTGTCTCCTTAGGTAGGTTTATTCTTAGGAATTTTATTCTTTTTCTTGCAATGGTAAATGGGAGTGTTTTCTTAATTTCACTTTCAGATTTTTCATCATTAGTGTAGAGGAATGCCACAGATATCTGTGCATTAATTTTGTATCCTGCTACTTTACTAAATTCATTGATTAGCTCTAGTAGCTTTCTGGTAGCATCTTTAGGATTCTCTATGTATAGTATCATATCATCTGCAAACAGTGACAGCTTTACTTCTTCTTTTCCGATTTGGATTCCTTTTATTTCCTTTTCTTCTCTAATTGCTGTGGCTAAAACATCCAAAACTATGTTGAATAATAGTGGTGAGAGTGGGCAACCTTGTCTTGTTCCTGATTTTAGTGGAAATGGTTTCAGTTTTTCACTATTGAGGACAATGTTGGCTGTAGGTTTGTCATATATGGCCCTTATTATGTTGAGGTAAGTTCCCCCTATGCCTACTTTCTGGAGGGTTTTTATCATAAATTGGTGTTTTTTGTTGAAAGCTTTTTCTGCATCTATTGATATTATCATATGGTTTTTATTCTTCAGTATGTTAATATGGTATATCACATTGATTGATTTGCATATATTGAAGAATTCTTGCATTCCTGGAATAAACCCCACTTGATCATGGTGTATGATCCTTTTAATGTGCTGTTGGATTCTGTTTGCTAGTATTTTGTTGAGGAGTTTTGCATCTAAGTTCATCAGTGATATTGGCCTGTATTTTTCTTTCCTTGTGACATCTTTGTCTGGTTTTGGTTATCAGGGTGATGGTGGCCTCGTAGAATGAGTTTGCGAGTGTTCCTCTCTCTGCTATATTTTGGAAGAGTTTGAGAAGGATAGGTGTTAGGTCTTCTCTAAATGTTTGATAGAATTCATCTGTGAAACCATCTGGTCCTGGGCTTTTGTTTGTTGGAAGATTTCTAATCACAGTTTCAATTTCAGTGCTTGTGATTGCTGTTTATATTTTCTCTTTCTTCCTGGTTCAGTCTCAGAAGGTTGTGCTCTTCTAAGAATTTGTCTGTTTATTCCGGGTTGTCCATCTTATTGGCATATAGTTGCTTGTAGTAATCCCTCTTGATCCTTTGTATTTCTGTGGTGTCAGTTGTTACTTCTCTTTTTTCACTTCTAATTCTATTGATTTGAGTCTTCTCCCTTTTTTTCTTGATGAGTCTGGCTAATGGTTTATCAATTTTGTTTATCTTCTCAAAGAACTAGCGTTTAGTTTTAAGGATCTTTGCTATTGTTTCCTTCATTTCTTTTTCACTTATTTCTGATCTGATCTTTATGATTTATTTCCCTCTGCTAACTTCAGGGTTTTTTTGTTCTTTCTGTAATTGCTTCAGGTGTAAGGTTAGGTTGTTTATTTGAGATGTTTCTTGTTTCTTAAGGTAGGATGGTATTGCTATAATCTTCCCTCTTAGAACTGCTTTTGCTGCATCCAATAGGTTTTGGGTCATCTTGTTTTCATTGTCATTTGTTTCTAGGTATTTTTTAACTTCCTCTTTGATTTCTTCAGTGATCTCTTGGTTATTTAGTAGTGTATTGTTTAGCCTCCATGTGTTTGGTTTTTTATTTTTTGTTTTTTTTTTTGCAATACACAGGCCTCTCACTGTTGTGGCCTCTCCCGTTGAGGAGCACAGGCTCCAGACACACAGGCTCAGCAGCCATGGCTCACGGGCCTAGCCGCTCCGCGGCATGTGGGATCTTCCCAGACCAGGGCACAAACCCATGTCCCCTGCATTGGCAGGCAGGCTCTCAACCACTGTGCCACCAGGGAAGCCATGTATTTTTTACAGTTTTTTTTCCTGTGATTGATATCTAGTCTCATACTATTGTGGTCAGAAAAGATACTTGATATGATTTCAATTTTCTTAAATTTACCAAGGCTTGATTTGTGACTCAAGATATGATCTATCCTGGAGAATGTTCCATGAGCACTTGAGAAGAATGTGTATTCTGTTGTTTTTGGATGGAATGTCCTATAAATATCAATTAAGTCCATCTTCTTTAATGTATCATTTAAATGTTGTGTTTCCTTATTTATTTTCAATTTGGATGATCTGTCCATTGGTGAAAATGGGGTGTTAAAGTCCCCCAGTATGATTGTGTTACTGTCAATTTCCCCTTTTATGGCTGTTAGCATTTGCCTTATATATTGAGGTGCTCCTATGTTGGGTGCATAAATATTTACAATTGTTATATCTTCTTCTTGGATTGATCCCTTGATCATTATGTAGTATCCTTCTTCGTCTCTTGTAACAGTCTTTGTTTTAAAGTCTATTTTCTCTGATATGAGTATTGCTACTCCAGCTTTCTTTTGATTTCCATTTGCATGGAATATCTTTTTCCATCCCCTCACTTTCAGTCTGTATGTGTCCCTAGGTCTGAAGTGGGTCTCTTTTAGACAGCATATATACGGGTCTTCTTTTTGTATCGATTCAGCCAGTCAATGTCTTTTGGTTGGAGCATTTAATCCATTTACATTTAAGGTAATTATCAATACGTATGTTTCTATTATCATTTTCTTAATTGTTTTGGGTTTGTTATTGTAGGTCTTTTCCTTCTCTCATGTTTCCTGCTTAGAGCAGTTCCTTTAGCATTTGTTGTAAAGCTGGTTTGGTGGTGCTGAGCTCTCTTAGCTTTTGCTTGTCTGTAAAGGTTTTAATTTCTCCATCGAATCTGAATGAGATCCTTGCTGGGTAATCTTGGTTGTAGGTTTTCCCTTTCATCACTTTAAATATGTCCTGTCACTCCCTTCTGGCTTGCAGAGTTTCTACTGAAAGATCAGCTGTTAACTTTATGGGGATTCCCTTGTATGTTATTCGTTGTTTTTTCCCTTGCTGCTTTTAATATTTTTTCTTTGTATTTAATTTTTGATAGTTTGATTAATATGTGTCTTGGCATGTTTCTCCTTGGATTTAGCCTGTATGGGACTCTCTGCAATTCCTGGACTTGATTAACTATTTTCTTTCCCATATTAGGAAAATTTTCAACTATAATCTCTTCAAATATTTTCTCAGTCCCTTTCTTTTACTCTTCTTCTTCTGGGACCCTGTTAATTTGAATGTTGGTTCGTTTAATGTTGTCCCAGAGGTCTCTGAGACTCCCCTCAATTCTTTTCATTCTTTTTTCTTTATTCTTCTCTGCAGTAGTTATTTCCACTATTTTATCTTCCAGGTCACTTATCTGTTCTTGTGCCTCAGTTACTCTGCTATTGATTCCTTCTAGAAAATATTTAATTTCATTTATTGTGTTGTTCATCATTGTTTGTTTGCTCTTTAGTTCTTCTAGGTCCTTGTTAAACGTTTCTTATATTTTCTCCATTCTATTTCTGAGATTTTGGATCACCTTTACTATCATTATTCTGAATTCTTTTTCAGGTAGACTGCCTATTTCCTCTTCATTTGTTTGGTCTGGTGGGTTTTTACCTTGCTCCTTCATCTGCTGTGTGTTTCTCTGTCTTCTCATTTTGCTTACCTTACTGTGTTTGGGGTCTCCTTTTAGCCGGCTGCAGGTTCATAGTTCCTGTTGTTTTTGGTGTCTGCCCGCAGTGGCTTAGGTTGGTTCAGTGGGTTGTGTAGGCTTCCTGGTGGAGGGGACTAGTGCCTGTGTTCTGGTGGATGAGGCTGGATCTTGTCTTTCTGGTGGGCAGGTCCGCATCTGGTGGTGTGTTCTGGGGTGTCTGTGACCTTATTATGATTTTAGGCAGCCTCTCTGCTAATGGGTGGGGTTGTGTTCCTGTCTTGCTAGTTGTTTGGCATAGGGTGTCCAGCACTGTAGCTTGCTGGTCGTTGAGTGGAGCTGGGTCTTGGCATTGAGATGGATATCTCTTGGAGATTTTCGCTTTTGATGTTACATGGAGCTGGGAGGTCTCTGGTGGAGCAAAGTCCTGAACTCGGCTCTCTCACCTCAGAAGCACAGGCCTGATGCCTCGCCGGAGCACTGTCATCCACACGGCTCAGAGTAAAAGGGAGAAAAAAAGGAAGAAAGGAAAAAATAAAATAAAGGTATTAAAATAAATAATAGAAAATAATTATTAAAAATTTAAAAAATTTAAAAAGTAATAAAAAAAGAAAGAAAGAAGAGAGCAACCATACCAAAAAACAAATCCACCAATGATAACGAGCGCTAAAAACTATATTAAAAAAAAACAATGGGGCTTCCCTGGTGGCGCAATGGTTGAGAGTTTGCCTGCCAATGCAGGGGGCGTGGGTTCGTGCCCCGGTCCAGGAGGATCCCACGTGCTGCAGAGCGGCTGGGCCCGTGAGTCATGGCTGCTGGGCCTGTGCGTCCGGAGCCTCTGCTCGGCGGCAGGAGAGGCCACAGCAGTGAGAGGCCCGTGTACCGCACAAAAAACAAAAAGCAAACAAACAAAAAAAACCGACAGACAGAACCCTAGGACAAATGGTAAAAGCAAAGCTATACAGACAAGATCACACACAGAAGCATACACATACACACTCACAAAAAGAGAAAAAGGAGAAAAAAAAAAATATATATATATATGTATCATTGCTCCCAAAGTCCACCGCCTCAATTTTGGGATGATTCGTTGTCTATTCAGGTATTCCACAGATGCACATACATCAAGCTGATTGTGGAGATTTAATCCGGTGCTGCTGAGGGTGCTGGGAGAGATTTCCCTTTCTCTTGTTTGATCACACAGCTCCTGGGGTTCAGCTTTGGATTTGGACCCGCCTCTGCGTGTAGGTAGCCTGAGGGCATTTGTTCCCTGCTCAGACAGGAGGGGTTAAAGGAGCAGCTGATTGGGGTCTGTGGCTCACTCAGGCCGGAGGGAGGTAGGGATATGGATGTGGGGTGAGCCTGCGGCGGCAGAAGCCAGCGTGACGTTGCACCAGCCTGAGGCCCACCGGGCGTTCTCCCGGGAAAGTTGTGCCTGGTACCCGGGACCCTGGCAGTGGCGGGCTGCACAGGCTCCCAGGAGGGGCGGTGTGGATAGTGACGTATGCTCGCACACAGGCTCCTTGGTGGCGGCAGCAGCAGCCTTCACATGCCATGCCCGTCTCTGGGGTCCGCGCTGATAGCCGCGGCTCATGCCCGTCTCTGGAGCTCCTTTAAGCAGCACTCTTAATCCCCTCTCTGCGCGCACCAGGAAACAAAGAGGGAAGAAAAGGTCTCTTGCCTCTTGGCAGCTCCAGACTTTTTCCCGGACTCCCTCCCGGCTAGCCGTGGTGCACTAGCCCCCTTCAGACTGTGTTCACGCTGCCAGTCCTCTCCCTGCGCTCTGACCAAAGCCCGAGCCTCAGCTCGCAGCCCCGCCCGCCCCGGCGGGTGAGCAGACAAGCCTCTCGGGCTGGTGAGTGCCGGTCGGCACCGATCCTCTGTGCAGGAATCTCTGCGCTTTGCCCTCCGCACCCCTGTTGCTGCGCTCTCCTCCGCGGCTCCGAAGCTTCCCCCCCTCTGCCACCCGCAGTCTCTGCCCGCCAAGGGGCTTCTAGCGTGTGGAAACCTTTCCTCCTTCACAGCTCCCTCCCACTGGTGCAGGTCCCGTCCCTATTCTATTGTGTCTGTTTTTTCTTTTGCCCTACCCAGGTATGTGGGGAGTTTCTTGCCTTTTGGGAAGTCTGAGGTCTTCTGCCAGCGTTCAGTGGGTGTTCTGTAGGGGTTGTTCCACATGTAGATGTATTTCTGATGTATCTGGGGGGAAGAAGGTGATCTCCACGTCTCACTCTTCTGCCATCTTGAAGCTCCTCCCCTGCCTCTCTTAAATCTTGATGATTAATATTCCATTTAGACTTGGAAACACAGTACAGTAAGGAAATCTTGAGAACTCAAGGACAATCTCATTTTATTAAAGCAAACTTTTTAAATTGAAGTATAGTTGACTTACAATATTACATTAGCTTCAGGTGTATAACACAGTAATTACAAATACACATAACAGAAGAATACAAAAATCATAAGTGTACATTCAACCCATTTTCACATAGCGAATACCTGTTTAACTAACCACCCAGGTCGAGAAAGGGAACAACACACCTAAGTGCTCCTCATGGCCCCTTTCACTCCCTAACCTCCTTCAGCGATATCCACTCTCCTAACTTCTAACACGATATTTTTGTTGCTTGCCTGGTATTAAAATTTAAACAACTGCAGTCATGCATTGTGTATTCTCCTGGTTTCTTTTGTTCAGCATTATATTTGCGAGACTCATATATATTGTTATATGTAATTGTAATTTGTCCATAGGCATTGCTATCCTCCAGGGTCAGAAAACTGTGGCCCGTGAGCCAGATATGACCAACTATTTGTTTCTGTAAATAAAGGTTTATTGAAACACAGCCACACATTTTCTACGGCTGCTTTCATGCTACAAAGGCAGAGTTAAGAAGTTGGCACAGAGATCATATCACTCACCAAGCTCCAAATATTTAATATCTGGCCCTTTACCGAAGTTTTCCATCTCTGTTATATAGTATTTCATTGAATATATATACCACATTTTATTTATCTATTCTGCTGATAAGCATTTCAGTAATTTCCACACTGAGGCACTACAATTAGTGCTGTTAACACTTTGGTAGATATATTTTTCCTTAAGATATGTTAGCTATTTCTGTCTAGCATTAAACTAATAGGGGAATTGCTGGGCTGCATAAACATGCTCAACTTTAGTAGATATTGCCAGTTTTCCAAAGTGCCATCTCTTCATTTTAATAAATAAGAAAGCTGATGTGGATATCGAAAAGATATCTGCACTCCCATGTTTATTGCAACATCACTCACAATAGCCAAGATATGAAAGCAACCTAGGTGTCCATCAATGGATGAAGGAATAAAGAAAAAAATACAGGCAGTACATTATTTGACATCAGTCATAGCAATATTTTTTGGATATGTCTCCTCAGGCAAGGGAGACTAAGAGGTACAAATGTCCAGTTACAAAATAAATGAGTCACAGGTATGAAATGTACAGTGTGAAGAATACAGTCAATAATAATATAATATTTTTATATGGTGACAGATGGTAAGTAGACTTATCGTGGTGATCATTTTGTAATGTATAGAAACATCAAATCACTATGTTGTGCATCAGGAACTAACATAGGGTTATAGTTAATTATACTTCTAAACAAACAAATAAATTCATAGAAAAGCAGATGAGATTTGCAGTTACCAGAAGGGGGGGGGGGAGGGAGAGGGGGAAGTGGTCAAAAGGTACAAACTTTCAGTTATAAGATAAATAAGTACTAGGGATTTAATGCACAATATGATAAATATAATTAACACTACTGTTTGTTATATATGAAACTTGTTAAGAGTGGGGATCCCAAAACTTCTCATCAGAAGGAAAATTTTCTTTTATTTTGTGTCTACATGAGATGATGGATGTTCACTAAACTCACTGTGGTCATCATTTCATGATGTATGTAAGTCAAATCAGTACGCTGTACACCTTAAACTTATACAGTGCTGTATGTCAACTATATCTCAATAAAACTGGAAAGAAAATGAATAAAATAAGATACCATTTATGGCCTACAAGAAAAAAATGTGATACACACACACACATACACACTCAATGGAATATTATTAAGCCATGAGAAAGAGGGAAATTTTGCCATTTATGACAATATAGATGAACCTTGAGGGCATTATGCTGAGTGAGATTAAGTCAGACAGAGAAAGACAAATACTGTATGATATCATGTGTGGAATCTGAAAAAGCTGAACTTGAAGAAACAGAGAGAAGAATGGTGGTTACCAGGGGCTGGGGGGTGGAGGAATTCGGGAGATGTTGTTTAAGGGCACAAACTTGCAACTAGTAGATAAATAAGTTCTGGAGATCTAATACACAACAGAGTGATTATGTGACATGATAGAGGTGTTAGCTAATGCTATGGGGTAATCGTATTACAATATATATGTAACAAAGCAGCAGGTTGTACACCTTAAAGTTACACAATGTTACGTGTCAATTATAGCTCAATTTTTTAAAATAATAAATCTATTTTAAAAATAGAAGAAAGGAAACTGATGCCCGAAAATGCTAGGTTGTGTCATAGCGATGAATTAGAGAAAACTATGTTTGGCTTTGGAAAACTTGTTTTAAAGTCAAGCAAAACCTCAGAGGAAAGTGTTAAGTTAAACTGAGTTAAATTCTACATTTCTGGGAACAGAGTGAAATCATTTGTTCAGAAAAAAGTATTTCTTGATCTCAACAATAGACAGTGCATTTTATAAGAATCTGAAAAAAGAAAAAATTAGGAATAAAGCTGTGCTCATGGTCCTTACCTTAGAATAAATGCAACCGTCAGTTCCAAACACCCACTTCTGAGAATCATCTCCTTTATGTCTGTAATGAAAATGTAATTTAGAGATTGACGACTCTTCTCTACACTGAAACGTTTTGTAGGTTTCAAGTAGAAGTATCATTTTCCACACAGCCTGGCAGGAGGACTGCACACACTCTGAGGATTCTGCCATTCTACTACCATCACTGCTACCTCAGCAGCTAAAGCCTCTCCTAAGACAACTAATTTCTTTGGTACCCAAAGTGCTGTGGGGTCTGTGAGTGTGCACACGCGTGCACGTGTGTATGTGTATAACCAATGGCAACAGCAATTAAGAGTTTTAGAGAATAAATAGGATCAATAAGAATATTCTAGAAATTTCCATCCCCCAAAATGATCCTCTGTGAGACAGGAAGAAGGGGGCTTAATTAAATATAAGGTTTGAGAAGATGGGATGGGAAAAGATACCATGGAAAATTAGGAACCTCAGGCACCTGTTTCTGAAACAGGCAGGAAGTTTTGTTAAGGAATATCAGATTTTCTGAGCTAAGTCTGAGTAAGAAAGAAAAACTAAAATGTGATGAAGCTAATCATGCCTAAATTAACTAATCATGTATTCATTAATATTTAGAAACCTTACAAAGAGAGGACAAATGAATTAAATTAAGTGTAATGGGATGTTAAACAAGACTTTTCCTACTGCCTCTGAGACTTGACAGAAGCATAAGTGGTTGAGAATAAGAGGTGTCAGTTAATGCTCTATTCTAAAGCAAG
The DNA here is from genome assembly GCF_011762595.2 of Tursiops truncatus. Classification (NCBI taxonomy): domain Eukaryota; kingdom Metazoa; phylum Chordata; class Mammalia; order Artiodactyla; family Delphinidae; genus Tursiops; species Tursiops truncatus. Next base: position 81,383,398 of record NC_047041.1, read on the forward strand.
GGGCTGTATGATCTGGGCAGAACACGCAAAGGCAGCAGTCCAAAAGTGGTTCCGTGCACATTAGCCTTTCACCTACACCCAGGTTATATAAGAAAATGTGAAAAACTCTTGGGCATGTTGGGATGGGTGTTTAATAATAATGGTCTCCAGGCCCCTCTCCTGTGGGATTTTGATTCTGAAGGTCTGGACCCCCAGAAATCTACATTAGCAGGTATTGCAAGTGATTCCAATCATAAGAATTCTGGGGAATTTGGATGTCTGTGGTCTATGTAAGACATCTGCAGTTCATAATATAGTGATGCTAATGGTCAAAATCTGTAAAATTCTGAATTTTGTCTTTTAATTGGATTCTAGTGTTAGCTTGAGGATAAAATGATTAGAAAAACATAAATTATGTCGGTTTCAGTTTTGGTTTTCTGAACTGGCAGCACCTTTTCTCAAAGATTAATACAACAGGAGAGATGTCTACCAGATTGGCAACAGTGTGAGGGCAGAGATCACATGTATCCTTAGAGCTGAGCACAGTGCCAAGTATATGATAGGAGATAAAGATATCTTTGAATAATAGAAATGTGATCTGCAAAAAGAAACGAATCAATATGCTGCTCACCTGAAACTAACACAATATTGTAAATCAGCCATACTTCAATTAAGAGAAATGTGAATAAGATGTCAAAATGTTATCATGCTAAAAATAATAAGGCCATCATGAAAAATGTTTTGAATTTAATATGTGACAATTTAGGGGATTTAAACGATCTTCTTAGAGATAGCTAAAGAACATAAATTACACCTTGGTTAAGAAAATCAATAATACTGAAAGAAATACATATATCCTAGCATTTCTTAAATTTTAGCACAGCTTAAATTCTGTTCAAGCATATATTTTCCTAAGAAATTTTACTAACATGTAGTTTTATATTATCTATAAGCCCTTTGAGCTTACTAGTAATTTTCCCAATCAGGAGTCTCTATATATATATCCATAAATGTCACCTTTTAATTTTACTGAAGCTATAAAAAACAAATCTCAATTGTGGTGCAGGATGAGAAATATATCATTCTAGTGTATAATAACTTCTTCAAAAAATAAAATTCCTACAAACAAAAGTGCATCTGTTTATTTTTCAAGACATTTTATATATAAAGAAATCAAATTTAGATTTAATACGCAACATTGCTCATACGGGACTGAATTAGAGAATGATGTCATAGAATTTCCTCTTCCTGGTCAGCAAGTGCCAAACTGAAAAGATTTTGTATAAAGAAACAAAAACAAAAGTTTTTAAAAAATCCATAACAATATCAGTAATGAGAGGAGGGAAAAAGAAGCAGTATTCTATCCAAGAATCAAAGTCATAAAGATCACGGCATGTGCTGAACTAAGGATGAGTGGCCTAAGTTCTGGTCCTGGATCTCACATTAACTAGATATGTGACCTTTCATAGGCCACTTAGTCTGTAGTGGCCATGGAATTTCTTATAATAATAATGATATTGTCATTATCATATCATCATCATAATCACAACCACCACCACCAATACCAAAACTACTACTATAGTATTAAAGAGGGGTTTGGAGTAGATGCTTTTTGGAGTCCTTCCTTCTCTGAAAGCATATGACTTCCAAAACTATTTGGTCACTCTCATTTTACAGGTGAGGACACTGCCTGGGAAGTTTGCTCATATAACCCCACTGAGCATGCATGTACATTATAGTATTCCTATCAGAAATCTATAAAACATGTGTGTGTGTACACATATTTTTTTCCTTTGAAATATTCCATTTAACAGATGGTATGAGCAAGAAGGCAGCTCATCCCCACAGTTCAGTTTGGGGGAAATTTCATAGGCTAATGCTTATCGTTTCCCAGTTAACTGTAAGGAAGACCATCGTCGTGTTTCACAATTACAAATCTGTTTTCCCAGGCAGCTTCGTATGGCTCTGGTGTCTTCCAATGCTATCTGGACCAAAAGTAGGATCTATAGAGAAAGTTGAAAGGAATTTCCCCTCCATGATTATTAACAGGGTAAGAGTAGAGAAAAGAAATTTGATTAATCAATCCACACACTGTGAAATTACACATGGACAATTTTCTATTTGATGCTGACATTTCTAATTGTGTTAGCTATATGTCTGAATATTACTTAAAAGTCCAATGCATGGTAAACAGTTCTTTCTGCATTATGTACTTGCTAGAGTCTGTCACTCTAATCCAACTCTTAGCCTCCTAAACTTTAAAAATTGAAAAAGGAGATGATTTTCAATCTCTGATTACCTAGTGATGTGCTATCAGTTTACTTGTCTGTCTTTCCATCTTGGCATCTAGCATTACACAGCTACTCTTGTTGGCTGTATTTAATGGTGTCCTTAAAGCAGTGTTTGTTTAGCCTAGTCTAGATTAATGCTGGCCAGTTATCATTTAATTTCCAGTAAGACCTAAATGGGAAGAAAAGTAAATTCAAAAACCCATAACTGAAAGATTAACATTGAAATAAGGAAGACAACAAAGATTACCAGACAGGTAATAGAGATAAATGAAGCAGGCTAGAGCTAACATGAGGGCTGCTACTAGGAATGGTGGAGAACAGAGCAAACTGGAGGGTATGTGTTCCATCCAAAGGAGGAATCTGTTCCTGTATTTTTGGTGTCATAAGAGAACGAAAGTTCAGTGTTGCACATTCTGATTTTTTCAAGAAAGGCCAGTAGTATGTAATTTTTGTGTGTGAAATCTCCCTATTTCTATACGCTCATAACTAATTAAAAATATTATAATAATGTGCAGATCAAACAAAGTCTACGGGTCCCTAGTTTTTACTCTCTATAATCAAAACTCTGTGTGGAGATGGATGTGTGTGTGTGTGTGTGTGTGTGTGTGTGTGTGTGTATTGCTTCAATTACCAATAGTTTATGAATTTAACACTAAAGGCTAGATCCTACAATCCACATTCTTTAAAAATGAAGCAAAATCAAGATTAAATGATGGCCTAAAAAAATGTTTGATTCAATTGGTTTATCTAATTGATGTCCCAAATATCTTTTAGAAAGAAGCATCTTTGATCTTGAGGTTTACGATTTTTATAATTTTTATGATTCTGAGATCAACTGTTAATGACATTGATTTGTCTTTCATTCACTCATGGTCAGATACACATCACAGAAAAAATATTAAAAAGACAAATATGTGCAAGCACTTGCTATATTGAATAAGGATAAGATGAGTGACACCAAATGAGACATAACTGAACTAATGAGGCATGATATGTTTACAATATTCTTTGTGAGTTGTCAGGTTGCTACTTTAAGTGCTAGTTCTATTATTTTTAGCATATAAAAGGCAATGTCTTAATTCATACCTTTTGTTAAAATCACAGTATACTACTTGGGAGAACAGGAAAAAAATTTTGTCTCTAAAAGTTGCTGTCACACGAGGATATTTATTGTTATATAAAGAAATATGGTTGTATTAAAAAAAATAAACCACACAGGCACTTCAGATGCTCTGGAAAAGATAAACATATTCAAAAGTATACACCCAGAGGGGAGTGAGCTCTAAAAATCCTGGCCCTTAGATTTTGTTTCTCAGATAAAGGCAAGTTGCATCAATTTTCCTGCCCATCTTAGCTTCCTCCTTCTCTTCCTTGCTCTCTTCTTTCTTTCATTTCTAAATTAAACTAAATCTTTTCTTGTAAATAGAGATTTTTCAAGTTAAACTTACTACAGTTTTTTGGGGTTTTTTGTTTTTTTAATCATCTTTTTCCTTTCCCAAGCTCTCTTCTCTACAGGCAACAAGGACATTGAGTTTGTGGCTTCAGTCCCACCCAATTCCATGACAATCCTGGCCAGAGTAGGAAGTAACCTCAGGGACCTATCACCAGAACAGCACTAGCTTCAGTATCCAGTGAGCCCAGGGAAAACCCTGGGCATGAAGAACATGTTCATCAAGCTACATATAACCTTTCCAAACACCTGCCATTTTTACCTAGACTACTGATCACACTGAGTAGTCTTCCCTCACCATTTCCCTGTAAAATAACCACTTAGTTATTCCTTACCCATCATTTTGATTTTTGTTTGTTTTTTCCTCAGGTTTTTTATTTTTTTGTACTTTCTAAAAACAACTTTATTGAGAAGTAACTGACAATATTATAAAATATTATACAATTGACAGGCACATATTTAAAGTGTAAAATTTGCTAAGTTTTGAAACATGTCTACACATGTTAAGGCACCACAACAATCAAGATAATGAACGTACATCCATATCCATCACCCCCCAAAAATCGCCCCCAAAGCTTCCGTGTGACCCTTTGTAATCACGTCCTCCTGTCCCTCCCCACCTTCCTATCTCCAGGCAAACACGGATCTTCTTCCTAGATTAGTTAGCACTTCCTAAAGTTTTATATAAATGGAATCAAACAATATATATGCTTTATGGGTTTTGTTCCTTTCCCTTAATATAATTATTTTGAGATTCACCCACATTGTTGTGTGAACCAAGAGTTAGCTCCTTTTTATTGCTAAATAATATTTTCTATACGATACACCATAATTTATCTATTCACCTATGGATGGACATTTTGGTTGTTTCCAGTTTTTCCTTTTGGCTTTAGAAATAAAGCTGCTATAAACACCCATGTACAAGTCTTCATAAGGACACATGCTTTCATATCCCTTGAATAAATTTCTCAGAGTGGCTGGGCAATAAGGTACAGACATGTATATACCTGTATATATCTGTGTGTGTGTGTGTGTGTGTGTGTGTGTGTGTGTGTGTATATGTATATATATATACACACACACACCTGTATGTACCTATATATGTATATTATACATATACACACCTATACGTGTATATTTTAGGAAAGTATCAATTGTTTTCCAAAGTTACTGAACCATTTATATTTCTACCAACAATGTTGAAACCATGTACCAACTATGAGAGTTACAGTTATTCCACATCTTCACCAGCACTCAGTATGGTCAGCATTTTAAACACTGGACCTTCTATTACATATGTAGTGGTACTGCATTTTAGGTGTATTTTGCATTCCCCTAATGATTAGCATCTTTTCATATGCCAACCATATATTTTCCTTGTTACAGTATTTGCCCAAATCATTTATCCGCCCATGTTTTCTTGAGTTGTGTGTATTTTTCAAATATATATTATTTGAAAATATTTCTCCTTGTGTATAGTTTGTCTTGTCATTCTCTTACAATGTCTTTCAAAGAGCAGAGTCTTAATTTTAGTGAAGTCCAATTTATCAATTTATATTTTTGTGGATCATGCTTTTGATGTTATATCTAAGAAAGTTTGACTAATACAAGATCAAAAATATTTTCTCCTATGTTTTTGTCTAAAATATTCAGTTTTAGTTTTTACATTTTAAACCTATAATCCATTTTGAGTTAATTACTGTTTATCGTATGACATATGGATCAAAGGGTTTTTTTGCATATGTATATCCAATTGTTCCATCACTGTCAAAAAATAAATCCTTTCTCCACTGAATTTCTCTTGCAATTTCATCAAAAATCAATTGACCATATACGTGTGGATCTATTTCTGGATGATCAATTCTATTGATCTAATTGTCTACTTTGGTGCCAACAGCACACCATTTTTCACAGGTATCATTTTATAATAAGTCGAGGTCAGGTCATTTTTTTCTTCTTTTTGAAAATTGTTTTGCCTATTTTAGGTCCTTTGCTTTTCTATATGGATTTTAAAATCATCTTGATAGCTTTTATAAATGAGCATGCTGGGCTTTTTATTGAGATTGCATTAAATCTATAGATCAATTTGAGGAGAATGGACATCATAACTATGTAGTCTTTCAATCCATGAACACAGTATATCCCTGCATCTATTTAGGTCTTCTTTAATTTTACTCAGCAATGTTTTGAAGTTTTCAATAACCAAGTCTTGTACATATTTTATCTGATTCATATTTAAGTATTTCATACTTTTGATGTTATTGTAATTGGTATTTTAAAATTTCTAAAATTGTTCCTAGTACATAGGAATACAAGTAATATATATATTGATTTCAAGCTCTCAAACTCGCTAAACCCATTTATTAATTCTAGAAATTTTTTGTTGGTTACATAGGATATTCTACATAGATAATCACACCATTTGAAAATAAAGATAGTTTTACTTCTTCAGTTCGTATCAGACGTCCTTTTTTTCTTTTCCTTTTCTTGTTATAGTGGCTAAAGGCTTCCACGCAATGCTGAATAGGTGAGAATGAACAAATTTGTCTTGTTCCTGACTTTAGGAGGAACCATTTGCTCTTTCATCATTAAGTATGATGTTAGATGTAGGTTTTTCATAGATGAGCTTTGTCATACTCATAAAGTTCCCTTCTATTCAGCTTTCCAAAAGTTTTCATTAGGAGGGGATGCTGACTCTTGTTAAAAGATTTTTCTATACCAATTTGATGTTCATGATTTTTTCCTTTTCAGTCTGCCAATATGGTGATTTACATTGATTGATTTTCAAATGTTAAATCAACTTTACTCTCCTGGGGTAAGCCCAACTTGATCACGATACATTATCTTTTTTATATATTATTGTATTCAATTTGTTAAAATGTTAATTTTTTTTGTATTTATGTTCACGAGGGATATTGGTCTATGATTTTCTTTTCCTGTAATGTCTTTTTGCCTGTTTTTTGTTATCAGAGTAATGCTGCCTCACAGGATGAGCTGGGAAGTATTCCATCTTCTTCTATTTTCTGTGTGAGAATATGGAGAACTGGCATTATTTTTTCGTAAAATGTTTGGTAGAATTCCCCAGTGAAGCTAGCGAAACCACCTGGACCTGAGGTTTTCTTTGTGGGAAGGTTTTCAACTAAAAATTTAATTTCTTTAAGAGATATACGACTATTAAGTTACCTATTTCTTCTTGAGTAGACATTGGTAGTTTGTGCCTTTTAAGGGATTGGTCCTATCACCTCAGTTGGCAAATCTATTGGCACATCTTTGTTCAGAATATTCCCTATTATTCCTTTAATAACCGTGTGATATCAACTCTCTCATTCCTGATACTGGTAATTTGTGTCCTTTCACTTTATTCCCTGAACAGTCTGGCTAGAGGTTTATCAGTTTCTTTGATCTTTAAAACAAAAACAAAAACAAAAACCCAGCTTTTGGTTTTCTTGATTTTTCTCTTTTTTCCTGTCTTCTATTTCATTGCTATCCACTCGAACTTTTACTATTTTCTGTCTTCTGATTACTTTGAGTTTGATTTGCTCTTCGTACTCTCGTTTCCTAAAATGGAAGCTGAGGTCACTGATTTGATATCATTCTTCTTTTCTTACATATGCATTTATATAAATTTCCTTCTAAGAACTTCAGTAGCATCCCACAGTTTTTAATATGTGTTTTCATTTTCATTCAGTTCAAAATACTTGCTAAGTTCCATTTTGATACCTTCTTTGCTCCATGAGTTATTTAGAAATGTGTTACTTTTGTCCAAATATTTGGGGGTTTTCCAGAAAGCTATCTGCTATTTTTTTATTTAAGTATAGTTGATTTACACTGTTGTGTTAATTTCTGCTGTACAGCAAAGTGATTCAGTTATACATATATACATTCTTTTTTATGTTCTTTTCCATTATGGTTTATCACAAGGATATTAAATACAGTTCCCTGTGCTATACGGTAGGACCTTGTTGTGAAAGCTATCTGCTATGGATTTCTAATATAACTCCATTATGGCCAGAGAACGTTTATAATACTTAAATTCTGTTAAGGTATTGAGACTTGTTTTATAGCTAGAATATAGTCCATTCTGTTTAATATACTGTTACTTTAAAGGAATATGTCTTTTTGTTATTGAGTGCATTCTTCTATAAGTATCAACTAGGTCAAGTTGATTGATAGTGTTGTTCTAGTCTTCTGTATCCTTACAGATTTCTCCTCACTTGTTCTATTAATTATTGAAATAGGATATTGTTATTTCTGACTACAGTTGTAGATTTTTCTCTTTTTCACAGCAGTTCTATCGGCTTTCACTTCATGTATTTTGAAGCTGTGCTATGAGGTGAACAAACATATAGGATTGCTAAGTCTTCTTGATGAACTAATCCCTTAATCATTATGAAGTGACCCTCTTTATCCCTGGAATATTCTTTGCACTGAAGTCTACTTTGTCTGATATTAATTTAGTCATTCTGGCTTTCTTTGGATTAGTTTTATCATTGCATACATTCTTCATGCATTTACTTTTAACCTATTGTGTCTTTATATTTAAAGTAGGTTATTGGGACTTCCCTGGTAGCACAGTGGTTAAGAATTCACCTCCCAATGCAGGGGACACAGGTTCGACCCCTGGTCAGGGTACTAGATCCCACGTGCATGGCACAACTAAGAGTTCACATGCCACAACTAAGGAGCCCACCGGCCGCAACTAAGACTTGGCACAATGCAAAATAAATAAATAAAATAAACAAAATTTTTAAAAATGGATTTTAAAAAAGTGGGTTATTTGTAGGTCAGCATATAGACGGATCTTGCTTTTTTATCTAATCTGACAGTGCCTGACTTTTAAATGGGGTGTTTAGATTATTTACATGTAATGCAATTATTAACACATGGGTTTAAATCTACAATCTTGTTACTTATTCTTTGTCCTGTTTTTTGTTTCCCTTTCCATCTTTACCTGTCTTCTTTCACATTAACTGAGTATTTTTTAATTATTTCATTTTATCAACTTTTTTGGCTTGTTAGACATATAACTCTTTGTTATATTATTTTAGCTTCAGGATCCCTCATAAACAACTTTAATTTACCAGTCTACTTTCAATTGATATCATACCACTTGACAAATATAGTATAAGAACTTTCTTCAGGCTTCCCTGGTGGTGCAGTGGTTGGGAACCCGCCTACCAATGCAGGGGACATGGGTTCGAGCCCTGGTCCGGGAAGATTCCCACATGCCGTGGAGCAACTAAGCCCATGCACCACAACTACTGAGCCTGCACTCTAGAGCCCACGTGCCACAACTACTGAGCCTGCATGCCACAACTACTGAAGCCCACACGCCTAGAGCCTGTGCTCCACAACAAGAGAAGTCACTGCAATGAGAAGCCCATGCACCGCAACAAAGAGTAGCCCCTGCTCGCTGCAACTAGAGAAAGCCTGTGCACAGCAACAAAGACCCAACGCAGTCAAAAATAAATAAATTAATTTTTTTAAAAAAGACCCTTTCTTCCATTTCTCTTATTGGCATTTGTACGGTTGCCTTCATATATTTTATATCTACATGTTTTTATCTCCATAATAAAATTATTATTTTTTTGCTTTAAACAATAAATTATATTTTAAAGAAACTTAATAAGAAATGAGGTCTTTATATTGCCTATGTAGTTATTATTCCCAGTGCTCTTCATTTTCATCTGATACCATTTTTCTTCTGCTTGAAGGACTTCCTTAAACATTTTTTGTTCTGTAGGTCTGCTGGTGACAAATTCTTTCAGTTTGTGAATAATATCTGAAGTCTTTATTTTGCCTTAATATTTGAAAGATATTTTCATTGGGAGATGATTTCTATACTGACAGGTTGGGTTTTTTTTTTCTTTTAGTTTTTAAAGATGTTCTTCCACTTTCTTCTCACTCTTATTGTTGCCAACAAGAAATCTGCTGTCAGTCTTATCTTTATTCCTCTTGTAAATAATAGATATCTTCCTCTCTGTGTACTTATAAGATTTTTCTCCTTATCACTAATTTTAAGCAGTTTTATTACGATTTTCCTTGGTTTCTTTTCTCTGTGTTTCTTGTGCTTAGAAGTTGTTGAACTTCTTGGATGTGTGGGTTATAGTTTTCACAAAATTTGGAAATTTTTCAGACATCATTTCTTCCAATATTTTTCTGTTCTCCGCTTCTTCCCTTCAGAGACTCTAATTATTCAGAGATTAGGCCATATGAAGCTTTCACATCGCACTGATGCTGTGTTCATTTTTTTTTTCAATATATTATTTTTTCTTCTCTGGCTTTCAATTGGGAATAGTTTCTATTGCTATCTCTTCAAGTTCACTAATACTTTCTTCCACAGTGTCTAATCTGCTATTAGTCGCATTCAGTATATTTTTCATGTCATACATTGCAGTTTTCATACCTAGAAATTTGATTTGAGTCTTTTTCTATCTTCTATGTCTCTATTTAACACGTTCATTCTTTCCTCTAGCTTCTTGAATATATGGAATACAATAATAACAACTGTTTAATGACATGAGTATTAATTCTATAATCTGCATCATTTCTGGGGCAGTTACAATTGATAGATTTTTCTCTTTATTGTAACTCTGGACTAAGTGAGCTGAAGTATCTCTGTCTCCGTGTCCCATGGTTTGCCTTTGTCATTATTGCAAGTTGACGCTTTGTGTGTTTCCAGTTTACAGCATTGACTCTGCCCCAGAAATCTTTCTTATTACCTACTCCAAATATAGCACCACATCAACTGGGACTTGCTTTGAGTTTGTTTGCCCCTTCTTGGGAACTGTGTGTTTAGGACTCTACTAGCACTGGCCAGCTTGTGAGATAGCAAGCTACTGTCTCCCTCATCCTTCTGCCTGGGTTTCTCAATTAATGTACCCTACTCATTCACTGAGGTATCTACTACCACACTTGGCACTCACTGGCAGTTGTTTAACTGGATTTTGGCCTACAGACTGTGTAGTTTTGTGGCCAAGAGTGACTTATAGATTATGGTTACTTAAGTTTTGCATTCCGCCCCAACTGCTTAGTACTATGACCTCGAGTAAGTGATTAACACCTCTATATTTCAATTTCCTCACCCATAATGATAGTAACGACACCTACCTTATCAGGTCGTTGTTAAGAGTACATGTAACAATGCGGTATAGAGAAATCAAAATAGTGTCTGTCTCGATTTGCTGTTGTCACTGTTAGAGTAAGAATTCTAGACTCTAGAGATCTGACTCTGTAGATCACATTCCCAGCCATTATGTAATGTTCTAATGCCTTTTGGACAGTCTGCTTTGCATGTTAGAGAAAATTTCCCTTCTGTATTTGTGGCTGAGCCAGTTTCTCTGGTGCCTAAATGCCCTTGTTCTGCTTTCAGCCCTAAGCACATCGCAAATGTCTATCCAGCCAGAAGTAGTTGGCTAATAGCTTTCTAAGTCTTGAAGTACAACAGGACTTGTTTTTGTCAACACTAGGTAAAATCAAAAGACAAATGAAAAAGAAAAAAGAAAGCATTTAGGAAAGGTAAATCACCTTTCTTCCTTATTGCTAATTTTTTCTTCTAAATCTATTTTTAATTTTATCTTACCAAGTCAGAGAAAAACAAACAGGAATGGCACTTTTGGTACCTTACAAGCCAGCAATTTTTTGTCTCCTTGATTTTTCTTTCACTGTTCAATATTTCACATTCAGAAGATGGAGAAAAGGTTAGGAATACATATAGAACATTAAATTTTTAAATTAATAACCAAAATGGATATAAAGAAAGGAGTTTCAATAATTATAGAGTAAAGCAGCAGCTTGTCTAAAACACAGATACATACTGAACACCAACTTTTCACTTCTAAAAATATCTAAGAAACACTATCAAACTAAGTGGTATATACTTTCAAGCTTATTTTAGAAAAATTAATATTGATATTTTGAAAACAAATTTAAAACCTAATGAAATTTCCATCTAAGCCAGGAAGCATCATGATCTGACTGCTTGGGAATCTTGAAATTAACATTTCTTGTTTTGAGGTAAATGGCTCATAAACATTACCTTTTCTGTAGGATTAACTTGTATCCTTCTAGTGATGTTCCCTCAGTGGCCTTGACTCTGACTGGATGACCAATAGCTAGGCAGCCCTGAGTTATCGCTCGGCTCAGGATCATTCCAGTCTTCCAATGAATAGAGAAGGGGGAGAAAGGTCTAAATAAGTTAAAAGAACCAGAAAATTCAACAATGTGTCACAAATAGTGAGGTCATTATGCCTGGATAAACCCGGATATTAACAGTTGCCAAAAGTGAAACACTACCCACAACTTAGCAGTCAGTGAGCCCTGCTCAGAATCAGTGATGTTCTGTCGGACAAGGGTGGCATTTTACAGTTCAGTGCAAAATAAAACAGACCTTGATATCTTCATCTGTCCTTTTTTTCTGTGCGTATTTCACAGTGCAGCAATTTGGGGCCCATCACGTGTCACTTGTTATACTTATAACTACAGAGCTTACTTGAAATATGTATGCACAGAAAAAAAAGAGTGCAGTGAACTGAAAAGATTGAAACAAATCCTTAACCTTTGTACCAATTAAAAGTTTTACTCTGGGTCTAAATACCATGGGTTAAGCATTTTAAGGTGGTTTATGAACTGCTTTTGTTTTAAATGTTAGGATTCTCAGATAAGGAAATTGATTGAGAACATTGTTTGAATGGCCATTTAACAATTTTCTTACTTAGTGAATCAACACAGCATTTTAAATAAGTGACAACCACTTAGGAATTTATTTACACATATTGAGGATTTATGTCATGGAAACTTCTCTGTTAAGAACAGGTAAAATGATTTATTTTGAAAAAAAGGATAGAACTCTAAACCTGAAAAGATTTTCAAAATTGTTTTCTTTTAGCATGTGACTTTTATTTCTCACGTTTTTGTTGTGTGGAAAAGAACTACACAATGACTTAGGAAAAATATATTTTTCTAAATTTTTGTTCTAATAAGCCCTGAATGGAATCCTCTTTTGAACATGCCTGTCTATACAGAAAGGGAACTCCTTGGGGTAAGAAAAAAGAATCACCACTTATTAAGCACTTTTTGTATACCAGATTGTACGCTTGAACTTCACACGTATTTTCTCATTTAATCACCACAGCAACTGTGCAAGACAGGTGTGACTAACTTTATTTTATATATAAGAAAACTGTAGTTCAGTGCAGCTAAGTAACTTTCCCAAGGTCACACAAAGGATTCTAATTCTGATCTATCTAACTCCAAAACTCATACTCTTTGCATCAAGCATTTCAATTAGTTTAGGAAAATTTTTAGACAAGTACAGGTTTTCTGATATCATGAAATTCTATGAACAGATACCATAGAATTACAGAATATGAGATCTGGGAAAATAACCTTCCATATCAACTGGTCCAACTCTTTTACCAGAAGACTAAGGCCCAGATACGGTATGTGACTTACTTGAGGTCACATAAATGTTCAGTGGCAGTCCTAAAACTAAAACACTTCCATCAGTGCTCATAAATTGGTCAGATACAGAGCAGTGTTTTATATTACAGTGAAATGTCATAAGTTTTGAAGTCAGACAGACCAAGAATCTTTCCTCTACCAGCTACTAGCTTCAGTTTTTTCAGCTGTATAATGAAAACCTGCATAGTTTTTATAAGATTAAATGAGATAATAAATGTGTATAAGATGCTTAGCATACGTTTAACAAAATGGCAGATATTATTACTAAATCAGAAATAAAACGCAGCTTAGGGCTAGTAGTTAATAGAGTCTCCAGGTTGGAAGCAGATCTAAGAAATATCTAATCTCATTCTGCCTTTGTCTATGAAATGAATAATATTTCTTAGTACCTTTGTGTCTCAGTTACTCTATATTTTTGTTTTTAACTCCCAGAAAAGCAAAAATAAAAGTTAAGGGCAATCCAAAATTTCATATGAGAAAATAGTTTCAGTCTCTCCTACCCCCTAAACTAAGTAGCAGCAAACTTGCCTGGGTGACTCTGCACCCATGGAAGTGCTAAAAAGAAGCAAAAATAGTCTCCAGGGAGGGGGCAAAGGGAGGCACAAGAAGGGTAGATATAAGCTGTACCATCTCTTTCCAGACGTAAATATTTGGTGGCAATTACAAAACGTCTTTCAATAGCAAGAGGGAAGAGGAGAACAATTATATGTTCTCAGTTTAAATCTGATTCAATAGTATAAGAATAAAGTTAAAAAAAATAGTGCCAATACACAGGAATAAAATATGTTAGGCATTGTTCACATTTTATACTCAGGGATTTCTTTTAAAACTATCCTTACTAAGACCATGTGCCATCACTATACGGTGCTAATCCACCAAGCTCTGCGAACCTCAACAATGAAGACTAAGGAGCGGAAGCAAATGAGATTCAGACAAATCTCATGAAAATGGTGAGTCTGTAGAGTATACCTAAGCTCTGCGCTAGGTTTAAATACATTCTGCAGCATTAACTAATCAGCACGTCTAAAACTGAGTTGAATGCTCACGTCGGGGTCCTCCGCACTAGACAAACCAGAGCACAGATTCATGACAGTCAACAACCGATATGCTTTCACTTGCATGCTTGTGTGCACGAGGGCATCAGGAACTGGAGCAGCACAGTGAGCCCAGGAAGTTACTTAGGGAGAACAGACATTCTTGGATACCTTTGTGATCAGCCACACACTGGCTGCAGGCCACAGGGTGGATGGTGCTATGTGAGTCCCACTGCTCTCTTCACCACTTGAGAAATTCCGCTTTCTGATGGAAACAGAGGCATGAAGGACAATATTGGGGTTCACCTATACCATGAGAAGAAGCATGTTTTTAACTTACAGTCTGAAAGTTAACCTTCCTCAACATACTTAACCAAAATAATCTAGAACATTATGTTTCTGATTGAGAAGGTCTCTTTTGAAACAGTAGTGTTCAATCCTATTAAACTCAATTCAATTAATATTTGTCGGGCACCAGCTCTGATAGGGAAGGCCCCGGACTGTGTGGTATGGGATATGATAAAACATTTTTCCTGCCCTAAATAAACTTACAACTGTAGAGGCGATAACACACACAATTTCATGTTAAGCTCCATGTTTGATTAAATAGTGCTATAGTATGCAAAGAATGGTAGGCTCATTTCTGCAGGAGCAACAAAAAGTGAAGCATCTTGAAAGAGGTAACATCCGGACCAGGCCTTGAAGGATGGAAACAGTTTGACAGGAATAATGAAGAAAAAAAAGGTGTTCCAAGCAAAGGAAAATAGTATAATCAATGCACCTTAGGATTTATTGGTAGTCTCAAGAGGTAAATCTGGCCAAACTTAGAAGGCGTCAAGTGTAAGGCTATGGAGTTAGGTGTCAGGAGGGCTTTCAAGCTTTCAAGCAAAAGGGACTGGATTACAGAAGATTTAGAAAGGTTGACCTGGCAAGTGTAAACATAATGGATTGCAGAATGGAGAGATCAAATGCAGGGAGAACAGTTGAGAGTTTGTACAACCTCATAAGAATAAAGGGACAGGAGCTGAGACTTCAGTGACAGTTGTGGGAATGAATGGGAGGGGGCCGACTGGGGAGACACTGTATCTCTATCCCATGTGTTTAATCAGATGACAAACGCCAAACGTATTGTGCACCTTCTAGCGTTTCTCACTTAGACCTGATTGTCAAATTAACAGTCATTCATGTCATCTGTCAGAATTCTACTCCTTCATATTTAATAAACTTTTTCTCCTAACTTATATGATCACTTTCCCTGAATAATCATGCTAACTTTTAAAGTGCTAATCCTTATTTGTATAGGATTATGGGAATATGCCAACTTATGCTTTAAACTTAGTAAATGATGTTGCTTCAATAACAGTTAAAATCCTTTTCAAATATTGAAAAGTCTATTCTAAATCTTTGCTAATCCTAGATATTTGTTGAGTAGCAGATGATTTTTTAAAAAAACAAAAGTTAAATAATAATTTAAAAGGTAATGTTTTACAAGTGTGAACAGGCAATAACAAAAGGGTATGACCAATATATTTGATAATTATTCCATAATTATCTATAGTTATTCTACAATGGAAGATAGTTACTTCTCTAGAGAAGAAAATGTCATATGACTCCTATATGTGAAAATAAAAATTTAAAAATACAGCAACCCCACCACATAAGCAGATTTGATTTACAGCTCTTTGATCGTGTATTCCCCAGTTAGCCAGTAGTGGCTGATTCTGGAGGGGAATCCCCCGCAGTTTCTGAACAATGGTAAACTATATTCTACTAATCCATCCACCACAGGACACGGCATTTAAAGTAGCACTCTTAGTCAACCTCCTAACTCCAAGTTGCCATCACACTCAAAACTCTCCTCTGAAACTGGGAAGAAGATTGTTTTGACTGGAATGTCAGACAGAAGAATCGTACTGCCAACTGCTTCTTTGTACAGCACCTGCTGCCAGTGCCTAAATTCTTGTTATCTCCACAACATGGTTTAATCTTTTAACAGTTGGCTTATTGGTGAAGAGCGAAGGGGTCCTTTGTGTCTGTCTTGGGTTGGCACCCAGTATTAACACCATGCTGTTATCTGAGAGATATTTTGCTGGACGGTTCCCAAGTGATTCCACATAGACCAGACAGAGCCAGGCCCACTAACTCAGCTTCATTTCACGTTGCTAAAAAAGAAAAATCCTGCCAAGTCTGGGGTTCTAACACACTTAACACTGACAATGGCCATTAAATTCTCTTCATGATGTCACTTTCCTTTTTCTTTTTCATTTAATCTGATAGCTTTGTTGTAGACCAAATGTTTAGGAAGGTGGGGGAGATAAAAATTGGAATTCAGAAAAGAAAAGTGCTCGGACAACCTGCAACATAATATGCCATGTGTGTCTCTGAGTGTGTGTGTGTGCACATGTGTGTGTACATGTGTGCATTCACGGGCACGTGTAGAAAAGCATTTATGTTGAGACAGGTCTCCAAATATATACCATAATGTATGTCATTAGAAAACCTTTTTAAGTCCTGTTGAGAATCAAAACAAGAAGCTTTCTTTTATTCTTTTGAATACCTATATACATAGCTTCCTTTAAATGACCATTATGATTTTGCTTGTCTGAAAAAACTGTGCTGATACAGACGATGCCAGTGATAAAAAATGATGCATACATGTACTGGGCCCGTTAAAGCTTCTTGTTTAATTTTCTTTCTCCAAATCACCAATGAAAGTGGAGTAGACTTCAATATTCCTGTGCAATTTCAAAGTAATAAGGTCTTTTCCTACAGATCTACTGAGGAGCAAAATATAAGACAATGACATTTTTCTTGAAAGAAGGAGCTCATAGACCACAACCTTCATTCTAAACAAAGTGTTTACTACACAGAAACTTTCTAAGGTTTTTCCTTTTGACAGTAATTTTAGGACCAAGTTAAATAATTTACTATACAAATTAAAATCACACCTACAAGAAATGTTCTACAATGTCTTTCCTCATGTCCCTGATATTCACTCTTATTGTTTCCATTCTCTAAATCTATAGCTGATCAATCCACCCACCTCTAAGACCAAGAACTGGAAAAGCTGGGAAAGCAGAAAATATTAGCGAGTACCTAATTATGCACCCAAACAAGGGAAAATATCTAGGATCTAGGTGTGCAGTCCTCAAATAGATTCCAACTCTTGGTCTAAAAATAAGGAAGGGACTTGCAGTTTCATTTAAAGTTCTGTGTCCTATTCTAATGTCAATCAGTTCAAAATTTAAATTAAAATTTTTTATTTACTCCAGTACAAATTATGTGTAGGAAATATTATTTCTTGAGGACTTGCTCTCCAAAGAAATAGGACAGTAGAGAATTGTTTGCCTTTTCCTAGCCTCCTTTGTGACATACAGAATAACATATTCTGCTAGCATCCATGACTGCTTAATTTACAAGTAAACTTGTAACAAACATGCCATAATTCTAAAATCATAACTTGGTGTTTTTCTTACTGTTTCCATACCAAAAGTTGTCACTAATGTGCTGCTTATGTCTGATCATACTAAAAGGATAGGATCGAAATCAGTTTCCTTTTCATTTTGACAGAATATATGACCTGCCAGACACCGGAGTATATTTTTCTGCTATATTTTCCCATAACCAGGTATTCCTCAAGCTATTCTTCTCATGAATCTTTTTTCTTTTATATTAACTACCATGAAGTTTGTCTTTCACCCACTTCATGGAAACATATAATTTTATTTCCCATAAACTAGAGCAATGTAAAAATGTTGCCAATTTATGTAACAATAGAACGAAAGATGTATTCACCAAAATTCTCCACTTGTAGTAGATTCCAAATCTTTTTTTAGAAATGGATAAAAGAGCAACAGGTTGTAATTGTCAGGGTTATATCTGTCTTCCACATTACTAATAAGGATTATATGTTCCAAATTTTTCTCTGTAGGAAGGGTTTTACTTGTCAATACGAGATTTAAAAGAACAGTCAGGGGTTGGGCACTGATATCTCTATCTCAAGCCAATTTTAAAACATATGCATTAAGACTATCAGCTTCTGCTCCCTCCTCTCTATCCCTGTTGTAATTCTCTTAGTGCCTTCTATACTGCCACGAGCATCAAGATTCTACAATAAAATTCCCTGTGGACATCCATCACCTCTGCCTGAATCTCTCTTTAAAAGTGCTCCTTTTCAGGTTATTAAATTGCTATTTCCAATGTACTGATCACCTCTCTGTATATGATTGGAGGCATTTTTCTGAAAGGATGTAAAAGGTTTCATAGCTAAGGGGCCATTTTTCTTTGAAAGATTCTCTTTACTATCCAGTTTATCAAATCTTTGCTTTCTTATACCACTATTCTGAGTAGACTGAAATTTTACTCAAAAAAGCTTTCTTCTAAAAATACAATAGTGTATAAACTTTTAGGATGAGTTGTTTTCTCACTTTCGCTGAATCATTAGAATGAATTAATAGTGATAAAATAACTGTGGATTCTTATTCTCTCATTTTTCAACATTAGAAAATATAGTTTTCTTTTAAAGTTCTACTTTGGCTTAAAATCAAAGAGAGAATCCTTTCTTGTTCTTTTCCTCTGACAACTCTCCACTATACATTCCCCCCCACCCCAGGTTTGACCTGCTTTCTATTGAAGGAGTTAATTAACTAGTGAATTCAATTCCATTTAGCTAACTCTGAGTATCTAGATACTGCAGCAGAGACAAGAATGATCAGAATGCCCTTTGCCCTCTAGGTATTTCTAATCTGAAGGGCAGGGGTGGGAGGATAAGATAAGGACCTCCTGAGATATTTTCCTAGCACAGGATCAAATAAGATCTTGTCTCTGCTTGAATATTTCCAGTGGCTCCTTGTTTTCTACAAAACATCCAGCTGAATTAAGACCCTTTATGATATTGAGCTGCAAGAGCTGCTTGTATATTTTGGAGATTAACCCTTTGTCCGTTGATTCCTTTGCAAATATTTTCTCCCATTCTGAGGGTTATCTGTTTGTCTTGTTAAAGGTTTCCTTTGCTGTGCAAAAGTTTTTAAGTTTCATTAGGCCCCATTTGTTTATTTTTGTTTTTATTTCCATTTCTCTAGGAGGTGGGTCAAAAAGGATCTTGCTGTGATTTATGTCAGTGTTCTTCCTATGTTTTCCTCTAAGAATTTTATAGTGTCTGGCTTTACATTTAGATCTTTAATCCATTTTGAGCTTATTCTTGTGTATGGTGTTAGGAAGTGTTCTAATTTCATTTTTTAACATGTAGCTGTCCAGCTTTCCCGGCACCACTTATTGAAGAGGCTGTATTTTCTCCATTGTATATGCTTACCTCCTTTATCAAAGATAAGGTGACCATATGTGTGTGGTTTTACCTCTGGGCTTTCTATCCTGTCCCATTGATCTCTATTTCTGTTTTTGTGCCACTACCATACTGTCTTGATTACTGTAGCTTTGTAGTATAGTCTGAAGTCCAGGAGCCTGATTCCTCCAGCTCCGTTTTTCTTTCTCAAGATTGCTTTGGCTATTCGGGGTCTTTTGTGTTTCCATACAAATTGTGAACTTTTTTGTTCTAGTTCTGTGAAAAATGCCATTGGTAGTTTGATAGGGATTGCACTGAATCTGTAGATTGCTTTGGGTAGTAGAGTCATTTTCACAATGTTGATTCTTCCAGTCCAAGAACATGGTATATCTGTCCATCTATTTGTATCATCTTTAATTTCTTTCCTCAGTGCCTTATAGTTTTCTGCATACAGGTCTTTTGTCTCCTTAGGTAGGTTTATTCGTAAGTATTTTATTCTTTTTGCTGCAATGGTAAATGGGAGTGTTTTCTTAATTTCTCTTTCAGATTTTTCATCATTAGTGTATAAGAATGCAAGAGATTTCTGTGCATTAATTTTGTATCCTGCTGCTTCACCAAATTCATTGATTAGCTCTAGTAGTTTTCTGATAGCATCTTTAGGATTCTCTATGTATAGTATTATGGCATCTGCGAACAGTGACACTTTTACTTCTTCTTTTCCGATGTGGATTCCTTTTATTTCTTCTCCTTCTCTGATTGCTGTTACTAAAACTTCCAAAACTATGTTGAATAATAGTGGTGAGAGTGGGCAACCTTGTCTTGTTCCTGATCTTAGAGGAAATGGTTTCAGTTTTTCACCATTGAGAACGATGTTGGCTGTGGGTTTGTCATATATGGCCTTTATTATGTTGAGGTAAGTTCCCTCTATGCCTACTTTCTGGAACGTTTTTTATCATAAATGGGTGTTTAATTTTGTCTAAAGATTTTTCTGAATCTATTGAGATGATCATATGGTTTTATCTTTCAGTTTGTTAATATGGTGTATCACATTGATTGATTTGGGTATATTGAAGAATTCTTGCATTCCTGGGATAAACCCCACTTGATCATGGTGTATGATCATTTTAACGTGCTGTTGGATTCTGTTTGCTAGTATTTTGTTGAGAATTTTTGCATTTATGTTCATCAGTGATATTGACCTGTAGTTTTCTTAATATCAAAAAAACAAACAACCCAATCCAAAAATGGGCAGAAGACCTAAATAGACATTTCCCCAGAGAAGATATACAGATTGCCGACAAACAGTTGAAAGCATGCTCAGCATCACTAATCATTAGAGAAACGTAAATCAAAACTACAATGAGGTATCACCTCACACCCGTCAGAATGGCCATCACCAAAAAATCTACAAATAAATGCTGGAGAGGGTGTGGAGAAAAGGGAACCCTCTTGCACTGTTGGGGGGAATGTAAACTGATACAGCCACTATGGAGAACAGTATGGGGGTTCCTTAAAAACTAAAAACAGAACTACGAGATGACCCAGCAATCCCACTACTAGGCATATACCCTGAGAAAACCGTAATTCAAAAAGAGTCATGTACCACAATGTTCACTGCAGTTCTATTTACAATAGCCAGGACATGGAAGCAACCTAAGTGTCCATCGACAGATGAATGGATAAAGAAGATGTGGCACATATATACAATGGAATATTATTCAGCCATAAGAAGAAATGAAATTGAGTTATTTGTAGTGAGGTGGATGGACCTAGAGTCTGTCATACAGAGTGAAGTAAGTCAGAAAGAGAAAAACAAATTCTGTATGCTAACACATATATATGGAATCTAAAAAAAAAAAAAAAAAAAGGTTCTGAAGAACCTAGGGACAGGACAGGAATAAAGACGCAGACGTAGAGAATGGACTTGAGGACATGGGGAGAAGGAAGGGTAAGCTGAGACAAAGTGAGAGAGTGGCATTGACATATACACACTACCAAATGTAAAATAGATAGCTAGTGGGAAGCAGCCACATCACACAGGGAGATCAGCTCCATGCTTTGTGACCTCCTAGAGGGTTGGGATAGGGAGGGTGGAAGGGAGATGCAAGAGGGAGGGGATAGGGGGATATATGTATACGTATAGCTGATTCACTTTGTTATACAGCAGAAACTAACACAACGTTGTAAAGCAATTATACTCCAATAAAGATGTTAAAAAAAAAGTACACACACACACACACATACACACACACACACACACACACACAAAAGACCCTTTATGATATGATACCAACATTCTCAGTGAAATCTACCTTTCTCTCCATTCTACTCTAATGTGACCTAAAATATGCCCAAACTTGGAACACTGTTTGACTTCAAATCATGCAAAAAATGTTGCAAGAGGAACAGCACCAAATTCAAAGTCATTATAAATGGTACAGAATGGATGCAATGGGGGTATCAAAGCCAGAAACATCATATCTGGTTTGGGCATGGTGTTGGGGTAAAGAAAGACTTCATGAAGCAGGCACAAATCAGGTAAGGTTAGAATGATGGGTAGGATTTCAATAAACATTTATTGAATGCTTACTATATGCCAGACACCATGCTAGGATATGGCACAAGGGTGACAGAGAAGGTGGGGGGTGGTGACAAAGAAAGAGAGGTTGTTGGGCTTCCCTGGTGGTGCAGTGGTTGAGAGTCCGGCTGCCGATGCAGGGGACACGGGTTCGTGCCCCGGTCCAGGAAGATCCCACATGCCGCGGAGCGGCCAGGCCCGTGAGCCATGGTCGCTGGGCCTGCGCATCCAGAGCCTGTGCTCTGCAAATGGAGAGGCCACAACAGTGAGAGGCCCGTGTACCCACCCCAAAAAAAAAAAAAAAAAAAAAAAGGTTGAATTCCAGGCAGAGGGACCCACATGGGTATAATAACAGAAATCATGAAGTGCTCAGAAAACAACAAATGAACAATCTAGCTTGGCTAACACCCAAAGAACATATTAGAGAATAGTGAGCCTTGAAAGAGATTACAGCTAACTTTTAAAAATCATTCATCAACATGTACTGTGCACTTGCCCTACATTCAGGACTTTGTTCCAGCACTGGTGAATACAAAGATGAGTAAGACATAAAATCTGTGTACAAAGAATTATCAATTTAGTGGAGGAGAAAGACACAAATGCAAATGCCGATACCAAAACACAAACTCTAAGAACAATTCTCAAAGGACAATAAGAAGTTCTGAGAACACAAAATAATTCGAGGCTAAATCTCTCTGGAGGATCTGAGAGGGCTTCGTGGAAGAAGAGGAAGTTGAAGAAAGCCTTAAAAAGCAAGGAATGGTAATGGCGAGGGTTGTATCCTAGCAAAGAACAACACATGCCATGGCACAAGTAAAGCAAAGTGTAAAGCATGTAGGGGACCCAATTTATTAGCTCCGACTGCAGCGTAGGCTACAACAAAGATCAAGAAGCGGAGTGGATTGGAAAGACAAGTTGAGAGTGGGGGAAGACTGGAGAAGAATCATGGAGATCAATGAAGGCCAGATGAGGATATGGAAATTTAATAGGCAACAGCCAGGCATACAAGTTTTTGAGCAGGAAGATAATGTTACAGCAGAAAACTAAACAGGAATGCCAACAGGATTGGAACTATGGCAAATAAAACTTAATGTCAGATGAATATAGAAGGCATTATTCTTAGTGCACCATTCAACTTATATTTATTTTCTACATTTGCTCAAAAACAGGATTAGAAATCATTGTTTGTTTTATTCTATTTTTATAATTATACTATTTAGATTCACATGCACTTTGAAACAACTAATATTTTCAGTGTAAATTTTGACATAAAAGACTGAATGGGCAACATGGAGAAATTTAAAAAGAGCATGTTGGGACAATGTGTCTTTTGCATTGTCTCTTACAAAGAAAGGGCCCAGACTAGTTAACAGAAAGCCCTCCTTTCTTTGGGCATCCCTACCTCTGTGGGTGCCTTTTGGTTTCATGAATTCAAAAACTAAAAGTTATGCAGCTGAAATGAACAACAACCCTACATAACTTACCAGCCGAGAAAAACAAAAGAATTATTCCTTTTTTTGGAGACAGGTTTAAAATGCTTTTCACAGCTCAGTGCAAGAAGAAAATTCCTTACTGGCAGGATAAGTTTCTAAATATAAATTAATAAAGAGACCTTCTAGATTGAGTTGTTATGAGTTGGGTTCTCTGAAGAACTCATGTTCCTTAGAGACATTGACCCACAGAGCAAATAGGTCAGATCCTAAAGTATAAAGATATAACAGCCATCTTGAAGAATTTCTTAAACAAATGCAACTTATTAATATAGTTGATATAAAGAAAATATGCTAAACGATAGTACTTAAATGACGTGATTCAGGTAGAATTTTTTCAAGTAGAAATACTATATATTGGTTCAGGTTTTTTTTTTCCCCCTATTCTTTTTCAAACTCTTTTCCCATTTTGGTTATTACAGAATACTGAGCAGAGTTCCCTGTGCTATACAGTAGGTCCTTGTTGGTTATCTATTTTAAATATTGCAGTGTGTACATGTCAATCCCAAACTCCCAGTCTATCCCTCCCCCTAACCCTTCCCAATACTGGTCCAGTTTTAAAGTGCTTAATTAATTAACAGGAAGTAATGTATAATACTTGCCTCCAACATTTGTAAAATAATTTACAGTGTTCAAAAACTTTCACAAATATCTACTCAGTCACCATGTATTGGCTGAGTGTCCAATACATAAAATACACTTATTCAGAACAACAAATAATTCTGACCTTGTTCTGTAGGAAATGGTTCTCCAAGTCCACCTTTTCAAATTGATCAGGTATCTGTTGACTGATGCCATTGAAATTAATTGGAAATCCCTCACAAACTTCCCAACTAAGAAAATAAAATATTTAATTGTTCTTGTTAGAATAAAATTAGTTTAATTTTAGTACTCTTTAGCATAATAATTTATGCATCTTATACTCTTCTAGTGAGAGAAAAACCAGTGTATAGTCCATAGTCTTTTTAAATGGAAATTTGTAAAGTATCTTTGTATTTATCATTGGGAAAGGGAAGGCTTTAAATTTTTCCCTTACAATTATTTTTTAATACTGGAGGGGGGATTCTATGCCTAATTGATTATTAATAGAACAAAGACACAAAAAATAATTTTTAATCTTACAGAATCACTCACGGTGGAGACCATCATCATTATTAAAATTACAGCCTAAATACACTGGTCTATAAATAATAAAGGATGCTTTTATAACAGTTGTGTTAAGAACATTAGCTTGGTATTTTTAAGAGTCTTTTAAGAGGCAGCACGTTCTAGAGGGTACATGGACAAACCACAAACTGGAAGGGTTGGTCTCATTCTTAGCTCAGCCAAATCACTTATTTTAAAAGTGAGCCAATTCTTATCCTAAAGAAAATCACCTAGATCAACACTGATATATTAAGATATACCATATAGCATGCTATTCAACAGAAAACAGCTCTGGGAATGGTGATAGTATTTTTTTTTTCAGTAGTCTGAGAAATATAAATAAGAGTATGATGACTAAGATTTCCAACGATCCGCTTGAGAGTATACAAAGAAAATCCAAATGGAATCCAAAAATTAAGTAAATTATCTTCAAATTAGTTTGTGCTCAATAAGGGAAGTTTCACATTGTTATACTTAGGGAATTAGATCTAATTTAAATCCATTCATTAAAACAGTATTCATTGCAATTAAGGAAGTAAAATTAAGAAGCAGTACATAAATTAAAAATTAAACTCCTAACTAAAGACTGAAGCGAAAGGCAAGTCTAACAGCTTAGAGAAAGATTATTGCATGTGAAATAAATCTTCTCATAAGTGAAAATGCTTATAAAAAAGAGTGCTGAGTTATTTTCTGTCTATAAAGAGAGAAAGACAAAACATTATAATCTTGTCTGGAAAGTGCAGGCAATCATTGGGGGATGGAGAGGACCAAAGAGTCTGTCTTTCTAGACATATTTAGCAATAGGTTGACACTAGCTAGACTGAGTGACCTCGTCAGACTGCTTTTCATTCTCTGGATCTGCCCTCCATTTCAGCCTTTTTACCTGTATATTAAGGAAAGTTATAATTTGTTAAATTACAAAATATTAAAGCTAGATGGGACCTTATAGATACATCACCTAATCCAACATGGTATCAGTATCATGCTGCAATGTCCAATATGGTAGCCACTAGCCACATATTCCAACTTAAATTAAAATTAATTTAATTAAACAAAATTTAAAATTCAATTCCTCAGTCACACTAGTCACATTTCAAGTGCTCAGTGTCATAAAGTTTGTTTCCGTCATCAGAGAAAGTTCTATTAGACAGTGCTGGATAGGGGTTAAGCCCTTAGTTCTTAAGAAAGACAATCTGGGTTAGAATCCTAGCTCTATCATGTACAAGTTGTGTGACTGGGCAAATGACTTTGCCCTTCCATGGCAGAGTTTCTGTCTCCTTAAAATGGAGTAATAATAAGCTAATAAGCAACGATGGGATTAAAATAATTGTTTTGAGGATGAAATAGGTTCTTACCCAATTCATTTAGAGCTGTGCCTGGCCTACAGTCAACACTCAATAACTGCTGGGTTTTATTATTAACCCACAGGAAACTGACACCCATGTGCTCACAGACAATCATGAGCAGATAATGGGGTTAGTGCCCAGATCTTCTTTTTTTTAAAAAAATATTTATTTATTTATTTTGGCTGCACAGGGTCTTAGATGCAGTATGAGGGATCTTTAGTTGCGGCACGCGGGATCTAGCTCCCTGACCAGGGATCGAACCCGGCCCCCATGCACTGGGAGCACAGAGTCTTAACCACTGGACCACCAGGGAAGTCCCAGTGTCCAGATCTTCTAACTCCTGCTCTTCTTACTATGCCACCAAGCCTCCAGCATATTGCTTTTGTTTTCAATTTATCATCATCAAATGAGATGCTTAAACATGAACACTCATATGAGAAAACATATTAATATTTTAATTATTCCATTCAAAACTATTAATTTAGAAACATCCACTAAAAACAATTTTTACATTTCAAATAAAATCATTACCTTTGCAAAGCAGAAAGTATACTATGCTCATTGCCCCATATGTTTTTTAAAACTCAAGGAAAATTAATGATAAGTCTTTTAAGCACTAGCTCATTATATCATGAAATAAGTCAATAAACTAAATAATTGCTTATTTAAGATGATTTAAAGAACATCTTTTAGTGTTTAAATCTCACTCTGGGAAAACTGAGTTAGGTGATTCAGATTGCTTTAACTGAACACTTGTTAATTTACCTGTCACATCCCAGTAGCAGAAGAGCATTAGGATCCAAGAAGGTTTTATATGCGACTGTAATGCCACCTCTGGCAAATGCAGTCACCTGGTCAAAGGTCAAACCCAAAACAGGGTTTAGTGGAGATCTGAAAAATGGAAAAAACATCAAATCTATCTGCAAAATTATACAAACACTGAAATTTGAGTACATATAAACAATAAAACATACCATATCCATGTCTAATAAAATCCAGAAATAAGTGTATTTCCTATTACACAGCACTATTGTTGGTATCCTATACTTATACCTGACATGCACATTTAGGTTTATTTGTTTGATTTATAATATGCGAAGGATAGTTGCAACACATGTAATTTTTAAAAATAATTTCAATAATAAAAGCGAAGTATTTAGTTGAGAAAAACAACCAACTGTCATTCCTATAATGTTCATTTTTCATGTATAACTACAATGCAATACACCCATGGTGATCTTTGGAGCTTATAATCAAATTAATCCTTCATATTTGGCTACAAACAACTATTTTTTTGTGAGCTCACTGAATACTATGCTGATTTGATTTGTCATATTACATACTGTTAGGTACATTGTTTTAAGTTAATTTAATTATATGAGAATTAAAATCAAATGGAAAACAGATCTTAAATAAAAAGAATGGCCACTATGTCAATTACGAGCCATTTTGTTTTTGAAATTGGTGACAAACACTTGCTCTTCAACTTTAGAATCATAGGACTCAATCACATCACCTGTGTAGTATTGCCAAAAATATTTAAACTGAATCTAATCATGAGAAAACACTCACACAAGTCTAGAATGTGGGACATTCTACAAGAAAAGTGCCTGAACTCTTCAAAAAGAAAACCAATGTCATGAAGAATAAAACAAAAGATGGTGGAATAGTCTACATTACAGAGAACTAAAGAAAATAACTAAATGCAACAGATGAAGCTTATTTGGATACTGGATTACAAAAAAAAGCTCTAAAGCAGATTTTGGGTAGTATGAACACAGATTACATATTAGACAATATTATATTATTGTTGACTGTGTTAGATATTATACTGTGGTGATAGAGAGAACATCCTGTTCTTCAGTTATGTGACCTGTAGCATTTAGGAGTAAAACTTTATGATTGTGTGGAATTAATTCCAAACAGTTCAAAAGAGAGAGAAAGGAGACATAAGAGAGGTAAAACAAATATGGCAAAATCCTTAAATTGCTGAACCTAGGTGAAGGATATATAAATCTTCATTGTATCAAATTTTCTGTAGATTGGATTTTTTCAAAATAAAAATTGGGAGAAAAACAATGAAAGGACTCAAAATAGAAGGAGATATTGGCAAAATCATCTTTTGCAAACGAGTAACCTTACCCCCCATATCAACATATGTTAGACATGTTAGAATTACTCCCTGAAAATGAATATCATTTACTTAGTACATATTGCACATTTTCTCAATTTTATCCTTTTCTCAATATATTTTAACTAGATGGAAATAACTTTTTTGACATTAATTTAGAAGTTTCAATAGTAGCAAAATGCTATAATGGTTCCCTAATGCCTCATATTGGATTCAAAACCAGAAAAAAATAATACATTATGCTATTAAAATAGCTATGATACACAAACAAATATACACACTTATAAATTCCGCCAACTACAATCCTCAGTTGATTTTAGAGTATTCCAGATACTTAGTAATTTTTGTTACTTCACAAATATGATCCAATTAACCAAGAACAAGTGTTTGATCATATTAAAATACTGTATTATAGCAAACATCATTAAAAACATCATAATTAGTCAGTCATTGCTTTCACTTTAACAATGATATTTAAGAAGAAATTATTAGATACATTTTATTAAAGCCTTTCCTTGTAATTGGAAGAGCTTGCTAAATTATACAAGAATTCTTGCCGCTTTAAAGTTCATCGCTATTTTTATCATTGTAAAAATAATTCTCACAATGTAATTAAATTATATTTTGAAATCTGCCTATAGAAGAAGCACCATTCCTTACAGATATTTTTTTAGTTTTATAAATTACACAGCATAAGATACTAGTAAGCATTTTAATTTTACTCTAATGGGACAGATGAAAGATTTTGTAATATGCTACCCACAACAAATCCTACCAATGTCTCCCAAAACCTGCATGGATTTCTGAGTAGATTAGTTCTCTTTGAAATTTTGACTATTAGAATATACAGTAAATCTAATCAGCTCCTAGTTCTGTCTATGCTATTTTTGTTAAAATTAGTGTATAATCAATTATATTCTACAAGCAATATTTCCCCTATTCTGTTCTATAGATAAAGAGCTAAAAATGAAACAAAACAAAAAGATTAAAAGGAGACAGAAAAGTGTGTTTAAGTTTCCTGACAAGCAGCTTCAGAGTTCATCTGGATGTGTCCTGTCAAAATATGCATAAATTTCCAAGATATTCCACACAACAGCCAGGCTCATCAGTGCCTGTAGACTGAAGCCTTTTTCTTTTCTTGGGAACACAGATAATTTTATGCAGGAATTTACCAATCTACAAAAATTTACACAATGCTCAGTAATAACCAGTAATTATTGTGGGATAATGTAAGGTGCTTTTGAGGAACATAACTTTGATAGGATAGAGTTTACAAGCTTTACCAATTTATCTTTGGCTGTCCTGTCATTGGAGCTTAAAAGGTTAAGACTTTATTTGTGAAAACACAGAGAGATAGTGGGGAATCATGTTGTCTACAGCTTCATAAATCTTGCTTAAGATCCTTTTCAATTACCATCCATTTCTCCTTTAAAAAGGGACAAAAAAATAGAGGAGTGGAAGCAGGTCAGGGCAGTGTGCGACAATGACAGTGTGATGGGCTTGGGCCCCCGTGGCGTTTCCATCTGCTATCATTAAGGTGACTACTCAGACATGAACAAATCCCACTTGCTGTGCTGACAGGCAGACTTCAAGAACTATGACAAGGCATTAAGACAGAAAGTCAGGGGGGTGGGGGAAAGAGAGAGAGAGATGTCATATCCCACAAACAACACTGCCTCACAAAAAAAAAATGCCCCTGGAATTTTACTGGAATTCAAAATAAGTTTTTTTTATAAAGGGTGCTACTTGGCTTCTCAACTCTCCTTTTAAATTAGCTTGTCCCAGAAAGATTGAGAATAAACACCTTGCTCCTACCTGTATGCTTTACCATAAGAGACCCAAATTTTTTGCTCATTCTTCAGCGAAAGTGGATTCTTAATTTCTTGACCGTGCTCGTCGAAAAGCCGGATTGAAGAAAAATCGAGGCCTGGTGGGTTGATGGAAGAACCTTGAAGTCTTCGATGAATCTTGAAAAGTAACTGGTGGTGGGGAGGGGTGTGGAAATGAAGAAGAAAAAGAAATAACGTAAAATGTGAACACCTGTGATAAACTGTCTCTACTCCGTAACAGATGAAGTCCAAACAAATGATAATTAAATTCATACAGAATGTTAAAAGAAGTGTGAAATGATGGCAATGTTTAGCTCGGTGTAAAGTAACAAAATGAGCATGGGCTTTTAACCAGCAGGGGGTGCCACAGGCTCGTGATTGAGCTCTGACCCCTTGGCACGGGGACGGAAAGCAGATGTGACAGTCTTACAGAAAGAGCATTTAGCTTCTACACACGGTACCGGTCCTCTTTGATAAGGGTTATGCTTTTCTTGTCTGAGCTACACATTCTGTTGGGTCCTTCCAGAGTATGTTCAAGTTTTACAATCAGCAATCTCCCATCACCGAGACTAACCTCAGGTAACCAATGGTGGAACAAGCCACCACTGACAGGACGGCAAAAATAAACGTGACTTTCCGGCTTACGCCAGCCAATTCACTTAGAAGAACTCTTCCTGGATGTATTAATTAAGAGCTCTGCAGAAGCTTGCGAGCGGCTTCAATAGTGGATGTTTTCAAGTTTTAAATAAGATGTAATCGAAGTGTGAAGTATGAAATGCTATCATTTAATATGTTAAATAATAGCATTGTCTGTGTTTGCTTCTTATACTTAGAATCTCTAAATTATCAAGATATTTCTAACTGAAGGCATATTTCAAATAAAAGTAAATCCGGCTGAACCGTGTTGCACATGGACTTTTAAAAGATATTTTTCATCATTATCTGTCACCTTTGAGTGTTTAGGCCTCTGCTCTTTCCCGCTCTGTGCCCCAACTATCCATCACTCTGTTTTCCCCCCAGCCTTCTGTCACAGGCTTCCTTTTCTTCTCTGCCTTGTCAGTTCTTGTGTCTCTCAATTTCTTGTTACTCTGTAATCTCGGCAGGGATGCGGATATAGTTGTAGCCTTTTCTTGCCTAGCTGCTGTTCAGGGTGCCTTTTTTGCTCCTTCTATTAATTCCCATTGAAGGTATATTGAGACGTGCTAAATGCCGAGGCCCAGAGAAAAGGAAAGGTGCAAGCCTGTCATATATCTCCAGTTTCCTCACCTATTGGCTGTAAACTCTTTACCGAGTAAAATATTTTCTATGACCAGCAACTATATCTATAGAAGGCTTAAGGCTTAGGCTTTGCCCTAGTTAGGGATAAATAATCTTATCTCCAACTTCATCAGCTTTATGTTGTTTCTATCAGCTCTGCACTGACCAGATATTTTA
This sequence comes from Tursiops truncatus, assembly GCF_011762595.2. Taxonomy (NCBI): domain Eukaryota; kingdom Metazoa; phylum Chordata; class Mammalia; order Artiodactyla; family Delphinidae; genus Tursiops; species Tursiops truncatus. The sequence continues at coordinate 81,414,849 of NC_047041.1, forward strand.
GCCTTGAGCATCAGAAGGGCTGAAAATGATGATACATCTTTCCTTTCATTAAAGTTAATACTTTTCATCCAGCATAGCCAAGTCCTTTGAGTTAAAAATAATGATTACTATTCTCTTTAGGAATATAATAGGCAACGTGTTAGAATAGTAAAAATCTGTGTTTTGTTTTTTCACTGGAACCACAAAAAGGTTTGAAATCCATGGACTGTATTTATAAAGCCCTACATTTATTTCTGTGTGGTCTCAGCCCTTGAGCTTATTTTTTGTGGCTTTGCTATTATTGCAGAAAACAAGTAATGTTGATCATTTTTTAAATCACAGTGATTTTGCTTTATAGGCATCTCCTTTTTTGTAAAGGGAGAAGATATAAAAAATTTAAGGCCTGATCCAGGAGAGAAATAGGCACACAAAGAACAGGAGTGTGTGGTAGAAGGGATGTGAACACCTGACCACTTAGCCAAATTCACTTTCACAGGAGTTGCATTGCAATCTCTATTTTCTCAACTTGGCAACACACTGCATTTTAGGTGTTCAAAGATGAGCATGCGACAGCCTACAGGAGGTAAGGCCTCAATGTCTTTCATCTCTAGGTCATTGGTGAGGGCTGGGCTATAGTGACCAAAAACAGTGATAATCTTCACCCATTTATCTTTAAAGTTGTCATCACCAGGCCTTTATAGGATAAGAATTTGTTCAGGGACCTGAGAAGAGTGTGAAACATCTTAGGCTAGTGATTGAGACAAGTGTGCACCAAGGGAACAGTCGTCTTTGGGTGTCACAAGGGCTCTCCCAAAAAGCTTTATGATGCCCCTAGTTAAAGGTTTTCCCCCGATTTTCTTGCATAGAGATGCAAACCACAGATCAATTTCAGTGTGCCATTAGCCAACAAAAGCTTTCTACAGAATAATATCTTCCTGTGTAATCTAACATAAATTCCATCTTCAATTTTTTATATGAACCAAAAAGGACAATATTCTAATGTGGAAAAGAGGAATTTACAGGTAGAGCATTCTAGGAAGCCTTTTGTATCATGGTGATGTGTATAGTCAGGGATGTGATGGTAAAAGAAAACCAGCCAAGGCTCTTTATCATTCCCTCTCTAATCAATCAAGGTAGCACTTCCCATCTCTTCTGAGCTCAGCTAGTGATCGGATGATCAGCTTTTGTGACTGACTGTGAAGTCCAGGTAATGGATACCACCAGGGAGAGGTAAGTCTGAGGGTACTGAACCGAAGGGGGGAAAAATGGAGCAAGTTTCTGAACAAAGGTCAAGTAACAGAGCCCAAAACACTGGTGTGCGCTCAGGCGAATAACCCCAATTTGTAAACAACAGGGTATTCAGTGGCCTTTCATGCAAGACAAAGACCCAAAATAAAGACCCTGAACATATTGGTTCTGCTTGAGAAACATCCCAATTGTCTGGAAAATAGGAAAAGGTAAGAATGCCTAAGATAAACCATCTGGACTTGCTCACAACGAGCACAGGAGAAGACCAAGGCTGTGTGTTAGTTGCTCAGGGTCTAGGGCTTGGAAATACCCTAGACGCAGAACACACCCTCCACTGGAAATCATGTCACTTCTTTTCAATGTGTAAACAAGAGGTCAATTCCAGAGTCCAGTGTAGACAGATTTTCAAATAAAAGCATAATGAAGATTAAGATGCTATTAAGTAAGAGGTCAGGAGTTAATACTATACTAAAGCTGAGAACCTCCGGAATCCAGGAGTCAAGCTTGAAACTATACATCTTTACAGATCAGCAAACGATTCATCTTTTCTGAACAACTTTAAAAATGTAATTGTCTAAATTAACTACAAGTAACTTGGAAGGTGCTCACAGTCATAAATGAATAGTCAGTAAACTCACTCTTTCCATCATATAGCCAGTTTGAATTGGGCTATTGGGCCCCAGATCTTTTTCACTGATACAAACAGAGATCTCTCCAGTGTCTTTACCATTTTCAAATATCTGAAAAATAAGCACATTCAAAATTAAAAATAAATACACGCACACATATACATACATATAAATACATATATAAACACAAGCAGTCCTGATTTTGCACAGTACAGTGCCGACTGAAACTCACGCATATGGTTAACTGTGTAAAGCAAAGATGGCCGGTACGAGCACATGCGAGTAATTGGCAATGAAAAGCAACAGGACTAGAATAGTATAAAGGAAGTCCCTTGATTCTCCTTTTGGTTTCAGTGTCCTTAACCTGACTGTCATTCCCTGCAATCTTAAAATAGAGGGAAACACAGACATTAAAGGAGGAATCACTGACTACACCGAATGCTTACATGGGGCAAGCGTCAGGGAAAGGTCAGCTAGCAACCAATTAACTAGCTCATTTCATTCTTTTTGAAGAACATAAAGCCATCAATTATGTAAGGAATGTTTAATTTATATTTAAAATATATCAGTGTTCAGCTCATCTTTTGACTCACTGAAAGGAAATCCAACCTGACAAATGTATTGCATAAAGGTACAATGAAAGCCATCCATTTTAAGTGCATATAAGCAACAAGTTGCTGAGAACAGAGATAAAATTCAGAACACTGCATTATGCAATGCTCATCTGGAAAAAGAAAATGCTAGCTAACGTTCTGGTCAAAGGTATCCAAATAAACCAGTCCCAAAGGAAGCCTCCAGTAGAGTGAACACCGTCCTCTGACCATGCTGAGGGCCCACATGGGGTGCGTCATTCACCAGGCAAGAGAGAATGCAGGCCGATAGAGGCTTGATGAGTAACGTAAATCCTTGCTTTTTACTGTATTTTTTTCTCAAAAGTTCTTTTCTTCCCTTTCTGATAGACCTATCACATCAGAGTAACCATTTTATTTATTTCTAGTGCTATCTCCAGAGAAGATTATTTGGGAGAATATTTTATTTAAATATAAGAAAGAAAACCATCTGTTTTACTTCTGAGACAGTTTGAGAGTTATTTAATTAGTCCTAACCTGGTTTAGGAAATAATGTGCTTCAATAGCACTTCCTCAGGCTTTAGGCAAAAAAAAAAAAAAAAAAAAAAAAAGGTTTAAAAAAAGAGTAACAATGTTTAAGAACGGTGGGATTTTCTCCACTCTGTGCTTTTCATGGTACTGACAGCCTAGTGGAGATGGTACAGCTGTCAGCCTTGGAGCTTTGATGCTCCACACTCTACAGTAGCTTTTGCTAAAGGGGATTTTTTAAACCTCTTTTCTGAGAAAAGATACAATCCTGAGCAAGAAATCTCTCTACTTTAGCAAGGAACTTTGTAAACCCAACTGTTGCCTACAAACCTATGGGAAATAATGTGGGAGGAGAAGCTTACTGTCCCAACAATCTCTTCAGGGCCCTCTTAAACAACAGAGCCATTTAGCAATTAGGTTCACAATTCTAGGCAGATCGCATTCTGCAAGGTTAGTGTTGACAAAGGCTCGGTTTGGAGAACTTATTGATGTTCCTTTGTCAAGACGTGCTAGATGTGGAACTGGAGTGCAGCAAATTATATTCTAGAAAATAGCTGTGTGAGTGCTGTCAAACTGAGAAAGCAAAAAGGACCTGGACAACACCTAAGACCTTCATTAGGTTACTGCTTTCTTCACTACTGTTAATAAGCCTTCCCTTCTATGTCCAGAAAAGAGTGTTCTCAAGAAAAAAAAAAAGGCTCTGGCCTCTAAAAGCCCTATGAGGGCATAAGGAAAAAAGAGGTGCTTTATTGTTTAAGTAAAAGTTTAGGAGTTTAAGTGAAAGAAATCTGCCCTCCACTAGTCATTCATATAATGTTTTTTTTTCTGTATTTCTACAAAAGTAAAAATTCCCCAAGCCGAAATTCTATGACATTCTGCTTTTCTTAAGGTTCAGCTCCTATTTTTAAGGTCTGTATCACTATGACCATTTTTTTTTAATCTAAGTATTCTATTTTTTTCTTCCTTTGCATGAGAAGTATTTTTATTTCTATTGTCCAATGTCTAAACAAAGATAGCTCTCTAAACAGAGTTTACATAGGAAAATAAAAAATAGTCTACCTTTATTTTCCTGCTGCCTAACCCTTGGCTTAAGAAAAACCAACTGCTTCCTAGTGGCTATCTGCATGCCATTACCTCCTTATAGTTCTAAAACTAAATTCTCACCCTTGAAGTAGGGTGATACAAAAAGCCAGCTAAAGGCTAGTCTTGAGTCCCTAGCTGAGGAGTAATGCAATAGAATCTAAAAGAAAAAAAAGGGGGGGATCCAGATCCTTTCAAAAACATTGTAGCTAATGACTATTGAAAAAAATACCTATAAATAGGAATTTACTTCTATGCCCTTAGTTACACAAAGTACAGAGTTTCTAGAAGGAGTTTCCCATGAACTGCAGTCTTTTTACTTTCCTTCATGTCAACAATGACTTTTCTTCAGCAGAATTAAATTAGGTTAACACCAATGTTTCACTGTAATGTTGTTAATCAATTCTTCATTCAACAAATATTTATTGAGTGCCTACTATGTGCCATCCACTGCTCAAGTGCTTAAGATATACCAGTGAACTAAGATTCCTGACAGAACAAGTAAGTAAATCATATAGCAAGGTCAGGATACATCCAGGTCTGTGAGGTCTGAAGTTTATACAACTTGGTGGGCCTTCATTAACAAAAAAAAAAATGCAAAATTACAAATGGAAAACTAGATACAAAATATTTATTTAAAATGAGAAATTACAATAATTTACACATATTAAAAAGCTCACACATAGCAAAAAACATGACAAAATCCAGAAAAAGTCACAAAATATTTTCATTAATTTACTATCCAATGCACATTTTTTGGCTGAATTGTCTTCAATCACCTCTTCATTTGGTAATCTTGTAACATTTTCTATAAGGAGAATAGGAATATAATTCCATCTTCCCTCTTGCCTGGTTAATCAAAAAATTTCTATTATTGATTAGAAAAATTTCTCTCAACTACACAACTTGGTTGGTCATTTCATAAAAATTTTTAGGACTGATGTCAACTTTGGGAAAAGCTTGATAGTTTACTTTAAAATATGAGCTGTAAAATGTGGAAGGATTTTCTACAAGTTACTTGACTTTGTTAATTTCACACTATGTTTTTCCTCCACCACCCATATACTTTTGGTGACAGGCACTCTAGTCCACAGTCAAAAAGCAATACACTCTATGGCCAGCAGGTAGTAGCCATCTTCCTAGAAGCTCTTCCCATACCAGGGTGGCTTAGCCCTAACTGAACTACGATACAGGGAAATGACTGCACACCAGTAATTACATCCCACTATGCTCAAACTAAATGTATCCTCAACTCAACTTCCCCTTAGCCAGACCTCAAAAATGCCTGCAACCACTTCAGCTCCAGCTGGTGCAAGGGAAAACTTGACAGAGAGGAAGTTGGAGTGGAAACAGACAATGCTCTCAGTCAATTGTAGTTAAAATATATTATATTTGTAAATTTTACAGAAACATGTGGCCATGTGAACACATTGCTAGGGCCTCTCCCAGGGTTTTGGAAGGGGCCTAAGCAGGAAAGGGGCCTTGAAACTTAGGTACATGGGTATCATGGTAAACGCACCTTGGAGGAAGTTAGAAGGTGGTAAGTGCCATGTAAAGAGGAAGAAATATAGCAGAGAAGGGATATAGGGCCTAGGATCAATGAGTGGGATGGGTGGTGGTCGCCATATGAAGCAGGTGATCAGAAAAGGCTTTCAAGAGAGGAAAGATTTGAGTAAAGACTTGGAGGTGAGAGAGTCAGCCAAGCAGATAGCTGGCAGAAGAGCACTGGAGGCAGAGGGAGAGGCTAGAGCAAAGAAACTAAGGCAGGAACGTGCCCAGTATGTTCCAGGAACTACAAGCAGGCTGGTGTGATGGGAGCAGAGTGAGAGAGAGGAAGGGTAAGTAACGTGAAATCAGAGGGTTAAGGGGTGGGCAGCAAAATGGGGGATCCTTGGAGAGACTGGAACAGAGCAGTAACAGGATCTGACTTAAAAGGAGCATCGGGGCTGCTGGGTGGAGAGTAGACTCCAGGGAGCAAAAGTTATCCGAAGGGTGAATGACTGCGGCTCAGAACAGAGTATTAACAATGGACTTGGTTATAAATGGTCAATTTCTTTCATTCATTCCAGAGTAATTTGTTCATTAGTGGGGTTGGGAAATAAAATTTGTAGCTAGGCTAATATTTCTGGGCCCTGACGTCTGCATCTATGGATGTAAATAAATCAACCTAAGTATAACTTCATATGTAGTTTCTGTGAAGGCACAAAAATGTTTACAAACTACCAAAAGAACTGTATTTACTGTGAAGATTTTATAGAGGCAGTGACCAAAACGTAAACCACGCGGGGGGAAGATGACTTGAATAGGATGTGGTTCTTTGACCAGTTTGTCTGGCATCATTTATGACACCTATTTAAGGACTTGTATAAGGCCTAGTTCAGTGCCATTATCGGCCTTTAATGCTATAAGTCTGGTTAAGAGCTAGCTGTCGGGGACCAGCAGGTTCCCAAACTCTCTATAACGGCTGGACAGACCACCCAGGAAGCTCTTCTGTGCGTGAGTGGAAGGCCAAACACCTAAGCTTCAAAATGCCTCAGGAGGCAATGCTGTCAAGAGGCAATAATAGGAAAATGACACCGCAGTGTGTTGCCAAAAGTTGGGAGGCTGTACGGTAACAGGATTTACTACTAGAGGTCTGGTGAAGGAAAGGAATATAAAATAGCCCCACAAAACTATTTGGCATACTTCAGGTGAAATAATTAAATAAGTTGGGAAAAGGTTAGCTTACATGTTGTCTTGGATTAGGGTCCCCAGGAAACAGACTCTGGGACCAAAATTTACCTGTGGGAAGCTTCCTGCGGAGCGTTCTCAGGTACAACACAGGTGAGGGGAGTGAGGAAACAGGAGTGGGCAGAGGGAGAAGGTAAACTGTGATGTAGTTGCAACAGAGGCCTCTGGTGGGAGCTCTAGACCTGGGATGGCCCCTCAGAGCTGTCCAGAATTGAGGCCAGGGAGTATGGCTTTGCACTGCCCACCAATCAAATATTGGATGCAGACTGCCCTCAGGATGAGGGCCTAATCTTTGGAGAAGCAGCAACTTCACACCAAGGGCAACTGTCCGAGAAGAATGTAGGTGTGGCAGCTGGAGGTGGGGGGTGGTTATCTCAGTCCTGAAGAGGGAATCCAGGTAGTGTGGCACGGCATCCACTACACACGTGCACAGTGATTCGCAGTGTAGAGTGCTCACACCTTTAAATCACTCAATACTCAAAGCCACTGGATTTTATAGGTGAGTCTCAGAGAGGTTAAGTGACTTGCCTAGTGCAAATCTACTCATAAGGGGCAGCAAGATCTTTAGAAATCAAGTCCTCTGATTTTTTTCCAGCTTTATTGAGATATAACTATCATACAACATGTAGGTTTGTGCACAACGTGTTGATTTGATACATATTTCTAAATGATTACCAGGGTCAGCTAACACCTCCATCACATCACATAATTACCATTTCTTTTTGTGGTAAGAATATTTAAGATCTACCCTCTTTAAAACTTTCAAGTAAATAATACATATTAGTAACTAAATCACAGTCTTCAGCATTGTATCCCCAGAACTTATTCATCCTCTGACTGAAAGTTCATACCTTTGGACCAATATCTCCCCATTCCCACCTCCAGCCCCACCTCAACCCCTAGTACCTACCATCCTAGTCTCTGTTTCTACAAGGTCGGCTTTCTTAGACTCCACATATAAGTGATATCATACAGTATTTGTCTTTCTCTGTCTGACTTATTTCACTTAGCATAATGCCCTACGATGTTTTAAATTACAAACATCAAAATTTACTCATATCTAAGATTAGAGATCCTACAATATGAAAAATTTTAAAGGTATAGAAAAGTAATTTATAGAAGTTTTTTACCTAAGTCAAAGAACATGAAAATTAAAATGGAATATTTTCTTATGTGAGAAGCTAATTAGCCATGAAAAAAATCTATCCAATCAGAACTCAAAGTAACCTTTAGAGATAGAAAATTCACTCTAAGTGAACTAACATTGTATGTACATTAAATCAAATAAATGTGCTATTACTTTTTTTATTGTTACAGACTTGTGAGATAGTTTATAGAATGTCCACATTTTCTATATCTTCTCAAATGTATAATATACTATAAATCAAACTGTAAGCATGTCTAATTTTAATATTCAGATAAGAAGATAATCACAAAGCAAATATTAAAATTATGAGATTCAGGCAATGAAAAGTTAATAATGAATTAGTATGTTTATACTGCATATAGGAAAATGTGTTTTAATGCCTAACAGAGATATCTTTAAACTGTACTTAACAGGTAAGGAGACAGTACATTTGTCCCAAGAAATAAAAATGCACTTATGTGAAGACAAGTTATTTCACTGTTAAACTTCACCAGTCTAAGTGGGACCTGAATCAAAAATCAAATAACACTGTTTTAAAGCTCAGAAAAGGTATATTTAAGAAAATAATTTATTTTAAAAGAGACATTTTAGATATCCTCTGTAAGTTGCAGCACAGCCCACCATTTAGAAGATATAAAGTGGGTGACTGCCAATGGTGTAGGATTTTAGGAGTGGGCTAAAAGACTCTGACCCCAAAATACCACTCACATCAACTTTCCAATACTAGCTGAAATTCCAGTTGGAGGGATACTCTTTTGTCACAACTGAAATACCACAGCTCTATGAGAGAAAATAATATTTGACCTTACTGGTTATTGATCTTTGAGGCTAGGATTTTCAATCTTGGCTTTCTGGAATTCCTCAGAGGGCCTGGGGTAGGGCTGGTGGATAGGGGAGTGAGAGTGGGGAGCTGTGGTCCAAAGTGGGAGGTCAAACCTGATAAGTGAGTCTGTGGGGAAAACCACCAACCTGGCTTCAAAAGGGGTACATCCTACTTTCATTTACTTTACACAGGGCATTCCAAGAAAAACTTTGATCCAAGAAAAAGAAAGGTTTCATACTGTCTTAGCGTGAAAGAAAGTATGGTATGCCTTTTTCCTGAAGTAAGGATGGTACCTGACAGCCTGAACTGGGGGGTTGGAGTTGGGTATGGAGGAAAGGCCACGGGGGGCCAAGGATGGAGAGGTCTGCAAGATGCCCTCATCAGCTTCACAGTTACCCTGGGAGTGGGCCTGTGTTCTTTTCCTTTAAGCATTTAAAGTCACATTTCACTGCTTTGTCATAATTTTTTTAAAGGGCTTCTCCCCAACCCCATTTCTGACAAAGTAAAATTTCTAAAACAAGGTGCATGATGCTGCAAAAAATAATCTCTTTGTATCCAATTACAATTCTCGCTAAAGTCATTACATGAAAATGTTTAAAATTATATAGAAGATAGTGGCAAGGTAAATGTGTTTGCCCGATGTTCTAAGCCAAGTAATTTCTTTTTCTTTTTTTAATTTTTAATTAATTTTTTTTTTTTTTTTTTGGCTGTGTTGAGTCTTCGTTGCTGTGCGCGGGCTCTTCTCTAGTTGCGGCGAGCGGGGGCTACTCTTTGTTGCGGTGCGCGGGCTTCTCATTGCGGTGGCTTCTCTTGTTGCAGAGCACGGGCTCTAGTCACGTGGGCTTCAGTAGGTGTGGCACACAGGCTCATTAGTTGTGGCTCGTGGGCCCTATGAGTGCAGGCTCAGTAGTTGTGGCACACGGGCTTAGTTGCTCTGTGCATGTGGGATCTTCCTGGACCAGGGCTCGAACTCCTGTCCCCTGCATTGGCAGGTGGATTCTTTTTTTTTTTTTTTCCCCGCGGTACGCGGGCCTGTCACCGTTGCGGCCTCTCCCGTTGCGGAGCACAGGCTCCGGACGCACAGGCCCAGCGGCCACGGCCCACGGGCCCAGCCGTTCTGCGGCATGCGGGATCCTCCCGGACCGGGGCACGAACCCGTGTCCCCTGCATCGGCAGGCGGACTCTCAACCACTGCGCCACCAGGGAAGCCCAGGACCTACCATATTTGCTTGACAACACGGCTCTAGGAAATAGCAATGGAGCCAACAGGGCCTTTTTCATTTTGCTGCATACCTTGTGCATTACTTGAATTTAATAAAGTACTGTATATATTACTTTTACAACTTTTAAAAGCCAATGAAGATTAAAGATAAGCCAACATTTGGGGCTTCACTGGTGGTGCAGTGGTTAAGAATCCGCCTGCCGATGCAGGGGACACGGGTTCGTGCCCTGGTCCGGGAGGATCCCGCATGCCGCAGAACGGCTGGGCCCGTGGGCCGTGGCCGCTGGGCCTGCGCGTCCAGAGCCTGTGCTCCGCAACGGGAGAGGCCGCAACGGTGACAGGCCCGTGTACCGCAAAAAAAAAAAAAAAAAAAGCCCTTTATAAATGAGAATATTTCAAGGAGAAGTGGAACAAAGATTTTTCACTTTGTCTAAATTAATTTTGTGCCTAAAATTCTAATTAATTGGGATTAAAATATCAATATCAGGTATGTGGGTCCTGTCAGTAGCTGAACATTATATACCAGATTTTGGTAAATAAAGGTGTTTCGAAGTTCCTGGGCTCAATATATTTCTTCTCAAGGAAAGTAAGGGCTTTTCTGATGAGAAAAGCATAGCCACATCCCCCCAATTCTATTTTACTAGGGAAAAGAATACTATACGATTAAATATGAGCCAAATCATCAGACTTCCCCAATTCTCAGCCTCAGAGATCATATTCTCATCTTACAATAGAGTATATGTTTTTAATGCTATTCGGTTTCTTTTTTATATATCAAATTTGCCTGGGAAGGTAATTTTTTCCCCTAATATGAATAGATACTCTGAGTAACTAAAACCTATGCAAAAGTTTATTGCCTAGAACAATACATTTTCATTTTTTTAAAAATCCATTTTTTATCATAAAACATTATCAATGCTGTAGGTAGAATCTGAAGTAGGAATAGATGCATCACCTCATTTGCACTTACTAGAAAATCTGCATTCATTTCTATGTTCAAATGATGAGTTAATGCTTGATAATATTCATGGTGAGTCGAGCTAACATAGATGTCAGTGGGTAATCCAGGGGACAGGAGCATATGCAAGAAGAGAATCTCAGTGACTTGAGCATCTCAAACACTCTGTGAAAAAGCTAATTGAGAGGTAAAGACAAATTAACTGCTATGGAGAAGGACAGTCTCCCTGAGAGAGAGAGTGTGCCTGCAGCAGTAAGGTTCAGTGATTGCATTTAGTCTGCATAACTGCTAGGACAGTAATCCAGCTCTGGCCTGTGGACTTTCCCTGCTGACTGCCCACCTGGCAATTCCCTGGGCACCTTCAAGACTGTCAGGACTGCACAGGGAAAGCCTGTCTCATTACAACGGCTCTGCATGGGAGATTATGCCCCGCCCAACCAATTGCTCTTCCCTGATTTTGATACAGACACAGTTTTTCAGTTTTTCAGTTTTTCTCTTCATTGGGTCTAGGAAGGGAATATTGTATCTTCCTGCAAATAGAGATTTACACCTGGCTGCAGATGTCTGTCAGGAAATAGGGTGGGGTGAATACACTGGCATTCCCCCACCCCCCAACAGGCCACCAAAAAAATGAAAAAAGAAAGAAAAGAAAAGAAGGCAAGATGGAATAGAGCACTGGAAAGAAGGGTAGGTGAGATATTTCAGTGCCTACTGCTAACAGCTATCCCATGAGATGTTAGCAGGCATTCATGGGATCTAAGGTTTACTTGCCTTTAAAATGGACAGTCCAACATTTGCCTTGGCAAAATCTACATATGAAAACTGATTATCTCCATCACATTTTGTCCAACATTTAATATATGTTCTTGAAGTCACAACAATAACATTGAATATTCCAGTTTTACTACTCTAGAAACAATTCCTTTGAAAATGAAGTTTTAAGTTGGTATGTTTTACTACTTGTACTTAGAGCATATCCTAAATTTGTTGTCCCACTGTTTACTCAAATAATGTAGGTGAAATAACAGAGAAGCTCAGAGATTGTAAATACATATATGGGAAAGTGGTTAAACAGAAAGACAAGGACCAAGGAATGTACAATGGAAATAAGAACATAATATGCATGCAGAACAGTGATGACACCATACCCCCCCCCAAAAAAGTCTCACCACTTGACCTCAGTTGTCTCTTTAATTCATTTAATTGTTCCATAGACTCCTAAATATTTAAATAAACTTCCTATTAAATTTTATATATGGTTAGAAAACTTTACATATGGATATATATGGTTAGAAAACTTTAAAACTTTTTAAAAATGGTCACAAAATAGAATACAAATCTCAGATGGTTTCATGGTGTCGTTGTGCCTTTGGTAGAGCAAATTCAAGTCTCCAAAGCACAGGAAAGGCCAGGAAGGTATTACAGATAAAAATTAGCATCTTTTCTGTTATCAACGAAATTAGCCCATTTTCTAAATACAAACAAGCCCGTAAACTAAAATGAAATTGTAGTAAAAAGCTGAGAAGACCTACACATTAGTTTTATTGTCTTCAAAAGGAGGTGTCATATTGTTCAAATTAAATAATCAGCCTTGGGCCAAAAAGGCGTTGCAGGCTTCTCTGCCTCTTCCCACTGTACCAAGCACAGTGGCTTGTAGACATATGTGTTTAATAATGTATGGGTTTATTGGACTATTCACTTAAATTTTTCTTTATTCTGTAATTGGAAGAATAAAAATTGTTAGATACATACTACCTAGAGGATGAACTAGATGCTGGACAAAGACATTCTTTAAAAGTAAATCTCTGAATTATCCCTTTTTAAAAACTTAAATTTCTATATGCTAGGAAAGAACACTATAACCAAGCAATATAAAAACAGAAATGCTAAAAAAATCTCCAAATCACGGCCCTCTGAATCTTGTTTTTATCCAGGTTACTAAATTCCACCATATTTCCCTTGCTCACAGCCAGAGTGGATTCATGTAAAGTTAGTGGACATTAAGCCTCAGGACCCTTAACTTGCTCTAGCTCCTGAGAATGCTAAAAGCTGAGAGTGCTGGAAGCTGTAAAGCATCAATAGGTGGGGAGGGGAAGCCAGGTAGTAATCAGAGTATTTCTATGTAAGAATGTCTGATAAGTTACCTTAAAACATCACGGAAGAAAGAATCTGAATCTCCAAGTCTCCATTAATTTGTTGTGATTTATTTTCTCATTCTAAATAAATAGTCACTTTCAGGCCTAATTTTAAAGAGGCTCCTCTCCCCCCAATTTTACAAGATCTAGGTCCCAGAGAAACTGGATCTGCCTCTACTGGCAGCAAATGGAAGATAACCCACAAAGCATCACTGACCAATTGTGCGTGAAAAGCACTACTAATTCCAGTAAAAGGACTTCCCTGTACCCATCTTCTGCTCATTCCCCCGTGCTTTCTCCCACCTACTCACACATCCCACACTCTTGCTCATCAATTGCCTGTCAGATCACCCACCTTCCTACTAGTTTTTCCACCCACCATCCCCTACAGATTTGCTAATAGCCTTTCCTATCAATCCTTTCTTTCCTGCTCTCCCAGGGAAACGCTCACATTTCTGACAGCATCTCCATGGGGATGAAGAGGAAGAGGAGTTGCAGCGAAAGGACAGGACTGGGAAGGCGGAAGTCACTGAGCCATGGCTGTAGCAGATGTTCTCATAAGGCTGAGGGTGATGGCAGTGACAGGGGATATGGGGTAAGAGAAGGTTTGGAATAGTAAGAAATTGCTCCAAAAGCTTGTTACCTGAAGGGCTTCGTAAATTATGCCGCACATTGAGTGTGACCACTAAGGGTAAAAACAATAAGAAATCTCATCAACTTAAAAGGTGCTATGATGTGATGGGAAGAGAATGTACCAGAATACAAAAAAGTGTATGCTGGGGTTGTGACTACATATGAGTGCATATGGAAATGATATGCAAGGGTGAGAATGGTTATATAAGGAATAATGTGATTACGGGTGATATAACTTTTTCCTAAAATTCTTCTAATTTTGGTATGTTGTGTTTTCAATTTTTTTTTTTTTTTTAACAAGGAACTTTCCCATGGCAGGATGGAAACAAACTATTCTCGGTCTTTTGTCTTAATGTGTCTCTTTAAACTGGATACTGTATTATGCAGAAATGGAACTGAGGCATTGTGGAACACAGAGCATGTCCTTTTAAGAGGTGATCTTCGGGCTTCCCTGGTGGCGCAGTGGTTGAGAGTTCGCCTGCCGATGCAGGGGACACGGGTTCGTGCCCTGGTCCGGGAAGATCCCACATGCCGCGGAGCGGCTGGGCCCGTGAGCCATGGCCGCTGGGCCTGTGCGTCCGGAGCCTGTGCTCCGCAAAGGGAGAGGCCACGACAGTGAGGGGCCCGCGTACCGCAATAAAAAAAAAAAAAGAGGTGATCTTCTAATATTAAGACCTAACCAAAAGCTGCTATTTTAAAATTATCAATGAGGGACTTCCCTGGCGGTCCAGTGGTAAGGAATCCACCTTCCAATGCAGGGGACACGGGTACGATCCCTGGTTAGGGAACTAAGATCCCACATGCCTCAGGGCAACTAAGCCCGCGTGCCACAACTACTGAGTTCGTGTGCCTCAACAAGACAGCCCGTGCGCCACAGCTACAGAGCCAGTGCACCCTGGAGCCCGCGGGCCACAACTAGAGAGGAAAAACCCACATGCCACAACTAGATAGAAGCCCACGCACCGCAACAAAGAACCCGCACGCCGCAAAGAAAGATCCTGCATGCCTCAACGAAGATCCCGTGTGCAGCAACTAAGACCCGATGCAGCCAAATAAATAAATAAATAAAAGGGAAAAGAATTTTTAAAAAATAGATAAAATTATCAATGAAAGATATGATGAGGATGATAAGCTCAGTGAAAAAGTGAATGCAACCACACATAACATGAAAAAGCACCCCAGGGGACTTCTGGATCACACCCTGCCTACAGCCCCTAGTTGAACACCTAGAAGCTCTAGAAGATGATGATGACTACAATATATTATGTTTGGTTCTTGAAGCTGAGTCCTGGGCTCACATATGTATTCAACAGTGATACAAATCATCAAATAGAGAAAAGTAGAAAGATAATCATTCCAATTCACAGTTTTATCAAAATGAATAGAAAAGGGGAAAAATAGGTTTGATTGGAGCCATGCCTTTCAGTTATAAATGGAAAATGGATTGATTGATATATCATCTAACACTCTGCATAGCACATGCTACAAGGTGGGATAAAGTTGCTCATAACTACAAAAGTCACTGCCCACAGTGACTCAGAGGTAAGTGGGCTAGAGACAGTGCTCCAAAAAAGGGCAGTTCATTCACACTCCATGGAAACAGAGTTTGGCCAGGCTACTGATATGAACTGATTCTGGAATTAACAGAGGATGGTATGCTGCTGTGACCTATGCTCAATATCTCTCCAGTTGGAATTAGCAAGTTCTCCTCACCTAGAGAGTATGGAAAAACTCCTCAATTCTAAGAGACCTGCAATTCTGAATACTTAGGGTATACTTTGCTAATCCAGTTTTGTCTCTACTACCTAGCTATTTCAGATGTAAGAACTCGTTTAGAAAACTACAGATCTCTATATCTTTTCCAGCAGTCCAAACATCTACTCCCAAAAATATGGGGGTTGGAGGGAAAGGAGAAAATGCATTACCATGAATAATACACAATAATTTATTTACAATGTTCCATTTAATTTTATATGAAAAACATGTCAGTCACTTTGGGCATCCAAGACCAACTTGCCTTTCTAGACTAATTACTGGAAAGTCCTATGTGCCCTGTGTTGTACACGACCCTGCCTTTGCCCACTCAGTGGCTATAGGTAGTTGAATTAATGTCAGGGACCTAGGTAAGGCTGGACTGACCCAAACAGATTCTCTCTTTAAATGGTTTGAACTAGGAGACACAAAGACTCTCGTCAGATGATGATGGCCATTTAAACCTAACAGTTAGGGAGAGCTAGGGGCCATAATTTTCCTCCATGTATGTACAAAGGAGTAAAAAGAGAAAGCCAGCTTGCAGAAAGAAATGAGAAATGAAAAAGCTCAGAAACATGAGGAGCAGAGAGACTATGGGGCTTCAGGAGAAAGAGATATGGAAAAGAAGTGACTTTCTTGTGAGAATCGGCTGTACTTCCTGGTTTTCATTTCTGTGAGATTCCTTTATGTTTTCAACAAACCCTCTTTTTATTTGAAATGCTTTGAGAGGGTTTGTGTTGCAGGTCACCAGAGAGTTTTGATGTAAACATGGGATTTATATCATAGAGCAGATGGGGAAAGAGGAAGCTCAAAAGAGGGGAGAAATAAAATGAAAGTTCCCTTGACCCCCAGGCCTGGCCAAGTGCGGACAGGGAAAGGCAAATGTGGGGCTCTGAAATGAAAGAAGTATGGTTTGCAGGAATCTTTGGTTTTGCTTTTGTTTGGCTTTTTTTCCTTTTTATTTTTTTATTGAATTATAGTTGACATACAACATCAGTTTCAGGTGTACAACATGGTGATTTGACATTTATATACATTATGAATTGATCACCATGATAAGTCTAGTGACCATCTGTCATCATACAAAGTGACTGCAAGGTAATTGACTATATTCCCTGTGCTATACATTACATCCCTGTAGCTTATTTATTTTATAACTGGAAGTTTGTACCTCTTAATCCCTTTCACCTATTCCGCCCAACCCCCCCCAACTCCCTCCCCTTTGGTAACCACCAGTTTGTTCTCTGTATTTATGAGTCTGTTTCTGTTTTGTTTGTTTGTTTTATAGATTCCACATATAAGTGGAATATAGTATTTGTCTTTTACTATTTGTCATATAGTATTTATCTTTCTCTGTCTGACTTATTTCATTTAGCAAAATACCCTGTAGGTCCATCCACATTGTTGCAAATGGCAAGATTGCATTCTTTTTATGGCTAACATTCCATTGTGTATATATATATCCATTTGCCTATCAATGGATACCTAGGCTGCTTCCATATCTTGGCTAAATAATGCTGCAATGAACATAGGGGTGCATATATCTTTTCAAATAACTGTTTTCGTTTTCTTCAGATAAATGCCCAGAAGTGGAAGTGCTGAATTGTATGGTAGTTCTATTTTTAATTTTTTGAGGAACCTCCATACTGTTTTCCATAATGGCTGCACCAATTTACATTCCCAGCAACAGTGTTCGAGGGTTCCCTTTTCTCCACATCCTCACCAACACTTGTTTTTTGTTATATTTTTGATAACAGCCATTATCACAAGTGTGAGGTGATATCTCATTGTAGTTTTGATTTGCATTTCCCTGATGGCTAGCGATGCTAAGCATCTTTTCATGTATCTGTTGACTATCTTCCTTGGAAAAATACCTATTCAGGTCCTCTGCCCATTTTTTAACTGAATTGTTTGGGGGTTTTTTGATGTGTGATTTCTTTATATATTTTGGATATTAACTCCTTCTTAGACATATCATTTGCAAGCATCTTCTCCCATTCAGTATGTTTTTTCATTTTGTTGATGGTTTCCTTCGATGTGCAAAAGCTTTTTTGTTTGGGATAGCCCCATTTGTTTATTTTTGCTTTTGTTGCCCTTGCCTGAAGATCTCCAAAAAAATATACTGCTAAGACTAATGCCAAGGCAGCATACAAGAAGCATACTTCTTCTAGGAGTTTTATGGTTTCAGGTCTTACATTTAGGTGCAAAATGGCAGACTGGATCTGTAACCAAGTCAGAAATCTGAAAAAGAACAATGCTACTGGACTACAGGAACACTTGACCTTGATGTCTTGAACATCACTTCCTAAGCCTTTAGCTGAATAGCATAGACTATGAGAAATATATTATCGTGTTTACCTTGGAATTACACTTCCCCAAAGGTCAATTTTTACATGGTAACATTCTCATTAAAATGTAAACAAGGAATGCCATTAAAGAAATAAGTTATAGACAGAAAATGTAATGTTTATAATGTTATTTGCAGAATAAGACTGAATATTAAGGGGAACTGTAGAGATAAAGGCTGATCAAAATACAATTACTTCGAATGTTATCACATTCAAATATGAACATAATCAAAAGGAAATGAAGAATTGTAGTTATGGTTCTTTAGATGGAAAAGAGCCATACTTTGAGTAATTCAATTTTACTAATTATAGTCTCTTGAAACATGAGATATGAGATTATAGAACAATCTTAATTTGACAGACTTAAACAAAAGTATTTAAACTCCCTAAGCTTTCAGTACCTAAACCACTTTAGCTGAGTATGAGTTTTTTTTTTTCTCTTCCAATGATGCAATAGCAAAGGGTAGTTTAGGACATTTAGCCATCTTGTCCTAACAAATAACCAATTCACCTTTTTTTCCCAGTATATTCTTACGTATTGATTTTACCAAGTGAACCCAGACATCTGTCACACTTATCCAATACAGATCCTTTTCCTTGGCAATGTAGTTATAACATCAATCAGTCACCTGGCCTTTCACCTCTAATTCCTATTGCCACTGTCTGTCAATTATTAAAGCTTGTCCGTTTCTCCAAATAAGTTATTTTTAAAAACTGAAATACACAGTGACTCCTGTGAAAAATATATGTTTCTTAGAAAAGCATGTAAATGTTCATGATTAATTTCTTCATTAAAATTACTTTTCTGGGTTGAAAACTAAAGTTTATAAACCCATATTTCAAAGACTTCTAGATATTTTCTTTTAGAACATATTCCCTGAATGGTAGTATTAGCACTTGTAATCCAAACTCCAGTTTGAGGAAGACAACACAAAAAGAAATCCAAGCTGAGTGGAATTATTACAAGGGTCTTCAAATGGAGCAAAGTGGTTTGTCTCTGGTTGAACCCATTGAGAGTCACAGAATGACACCCACCTTGAGCTGCAGGCCTCCTGGGATAAGAGTGTTTGCTGGAAGGCTTTTAATGTGTTCGTAGACATAAGAGGAGAATTGCTCCTGCTCAGCCTGTAATTGGGGGCCAAGTTTAGAGAGATGACCTCTGTTGCTTTTGATAGCTGTCTGCAATTCATCAATCAGCCTGTTCACCTGGAGGGGTTAAATTACAAGAGTTGTTAGCAAGAAGTAATTGTTGATGTCACACCTATTAGATTTTTGAGTACTTAGTTTGATGTGGGGAAGATGACTTCAATAGAAGAATCTGAGTATAGATCTATGTTCAAGTAAAGCGAATAGGCGATATATACATTCCTTCATCAACAAATTTTATTTATGGGAAAATTTCTAACTTTGTACTTCAGTAATATGGAATAGGTACCCATTTACAACTGCTGAATAAAAATTGTCTCTAGATACAAAAAGAACCATATACATTGACAAGTTTGCCAAGGACTTTTAAACTGCTTAACAGAATAAGACCTCTCTAAAACTTTAAGTAATCCAATATATGCGCCAATGACAATATTTAATTCTATTACATGTACCTTCCTTTTAAGAATATTTTATTTTACCATCTGTATGTTACCTTTAAAATTTGTAATATGTATATTAAATTCATTAACATTTTGTGGCCTTTTAAATGAATCAGTCTGTTCTCTTCCTTCCAAATACTTTAAAATATAATTTTCCAAATTTCATAAATACAATTTTTCAAAATATCCATACCTCAAAGACAATGCTCTATTCTAGACAATATTTTGAATATATACAAATTTCTGAATAATGCATAGAATTTTTCCAGAAACAGCAAAGGCTTAGAAACATGTACCTTTTATATTTAAATTTATGGATTTCTAATCAGAATATTTAAGAGACATATGAACTTGACTTACAGGTTATTAGTAAGACATACTGAAGACTCAAAAATAGTAAGTTAATATTTTAACCCTTATAGTTTACAAATTAAAAATCATTACAATTCTTTGACCCTTCACTGTGTTATATAAACTTATATTCTCTCTAATAGATTGGATTCTTACATAAACACTGGTCGATATATGGTAGTGACTAAAAGAGATGAAAAGCAGGAATTCTCTTTATCCATGATCTTTAAAGTGATCAAATTAGACCCATCTTAGAATTATGAATGACTGTGAACAGGGCATGGATTTTTGAAATCTTGGGTTAAAATGCTGGCTCTTTCATTTACTGACTGAGAGGCTTTGAACAGGTAATAAAAAAACCTCATTCACAAATGAAGAATAATACTGACCTGACCATGTTAAGAATTAAATTAGATTAAAGAATGGACAGCACAATGGCTAATCTATAATGTCGCATGTACATGGTGTATTATTACAGTGTTTTCATTTTTAAATAGAGTAGTTTTCTGCAAATCAAGTTTTAATTGTTTTTCTTGGCCTGTCTTTCCTATTCCTACCATTATGTCACATGAAGAAGATAAAAATTTGAAACTAATTGCTACATAGATTCTCAACCTCACTTCAGTGTCCACAGATAAAATGCAAACTCCTTCTCCAAGAGTCTCCCATGTAATGACAGCTCATTGTCTTTCTATCTCTCTCAGCTGAAAATATGGTATTTGCCCCTACCAACTCTGATGTTAAATCTATGATTTCTATCCCTTCCACAGAGGATTTCAGGGAAGGCAATGAAAGTAAGTTTGTACTATTATACATATGACTTGAATATTTACTTTTCTACTTTACCTAGTTAATTTGAAATATATATATAATATTATGTGTATATATATATATATATATATATATATATATATAACTTCAACTATATTTAGCTTTTCCCAAGAACTTTAGAAGCATTATATGCATATAAAGCTAATTTAAATGATTCCTATTTTTCTTTGGTGTCCCATATCTTTCTTATTTGTCCCTATGTGATCAATCATATACCTTCTTTTAAACAATGCTTTTTTCTAAACAAAGAACTGGCAAACTTCTTCTCTATAAGAGCCAGATAATATTTTCAGTTTTGTGAGTTATAGTGTCTCCATCAAAACCATTCGACCCTGCAGTTGTACTTTGTAAGCAGCTGCAGACAATATGTAAACAAATGGACAAGGCTGTGTTCCAATAAAACTTTATTTAGAAAAACAAGCAATGGGCTAGATTTGGCCCCAGGGCTTCAGTTTATCAACCGTTCTTCTAAACACATATATTTCCTCTCCTTCCTTTCTTTTCTTATAAGTAATACTCTGGACAAGGCTTCATCTCCTCATCCCCTCCTGCTACTGGTATTACCAATACACCTACTGAGTGGCCTCCCTGTCCCTAGTCTCTCCCCCTGTAATCCATCCTGTCATCTCCACCTAACTAATCTACCTCCAATAGTATAAATAAACCTTCAAGTAGCTCCCCCACCCACTGCATTCCTCATCTTGCTATTCATGATTCAAGACCTTTTCTTACTTTCTAGAACAAATTTCTATGCTTTCCACAGTACAGTTAACCCTATAAGAAAGTCATAAAGCTTAAAATATGGCAATGATGGATGATTCAATATTAGTCAATGTTTTTCATCCTTATCTTTACATACTACCTTTTAGCAGTATTATCCTCAAAGACGATGGATAATAGTATATTCTACATACCAAAGCTAGAGACCAAAGCAGACCAAGTAACTTGCTCTTATAGGTATGTGACAAAATTAAAATCTAATATCCAAAGGCCTGAAATAGAAAGAGTCTACTTCTGGAAAGCACCGATCCTCTCTGAACCTATACCCAGCATCATTTGATTCAAGAAGATATAATTTTACATAGTCTTTAAAATATACTAAGTATCATGCAATGTGTTTTGTTAGTCAATAATACTGCTCTCTTTAATTTTATGTACTGTACCTAGTGCTACAGCAAGCCACCAAAAAAAAAAAAGGACGAATTTCAGGCTTTGATTTGAGAGCATCTTTATACGACTTGTTTTACTGTCACAATCCATAGTCTTTCACTGATAGGGAATTTCATGTGACATCAGAAATCAACCATACAATTGATGATGTCACTTGCATTCTAAAGGGCTATTGGTTAAAACCTTAAAAGTTTCATTTCCCATAAATTCTTCGTTGCTTCAAAAAATTTCTCTATCATTTTTGCCGTTTTCCTTGGCCCCATGATTATCTGTTAATGTATGTGAAGCATAATTATAGCAATCATGGCCTGTATTTTTAATAACTTAAAACTATCAAATAAGATGCCCTAGTAAAGATTAACTTATATGTTAAACATAGGAGAAAATATATCAAGAATCCTGCCACTGACGTTTTGATAAAGTTTCCAACCAATTTTCCTCAAACTTTGTTACTTTAAAAATTCATAAGGAGATAACCAACAAGGTCCTACTGTATAGCACAGGGAACTCTACTCAATATCTTGTAATAACCTTTAGGGGAAAAGAATATGAAAAAGAATATATATATATATGTATATGTATATGACTGAATCACTTTGTTGTACACCTGAAATTAACACAACATTGTAAATCAACTATACTTCAATTTAAAAAAATGCTTTTTAAAATTGGAAAAAAAATTTCATAAGGTCTTTTATTCTCAAAGTGCTCCATTTTATGTGTTACCCTGAAAGATAATGCTATGCATGAAATAACTCATATACCAAAATCAGACAGGTAAAACAATACTCTTGAATTATATTACATGATACGATTTTTTTTTTCCAATCACAGATGTTGCTAAAAGGGGGGAAAATGTTCTTTAAAATTCTTCATCATGAATCTTTTTTTCCTGCAAATCCTTTTTTTTTTTTCCTCTCTACAAAGGCAATGTGAATGGGGGCAAAAGAAGACAAAACTTGACCTTTTGTGATCCCAGCATTAATGGGTCTGTTCATAATTCAATCTATGTGTGTGTGGGAGCATCCATGTGGAAACATAGAGGCCTGAGAGACATAAAGCCTTTCCCTTTAAACATTATCTGACCCTATCAGTCCCATTCACAAAAGAAGGCTTACGTATGCATATGTTGAAAAAATGCACCATCTCATTGTGCAGCCGAAAGCCTACACATTCTACTCTTCATTCTCTGTAGAAATGCAGCACGGAAGTGACACTTGTACAGAATTTGGGAGAGTGACAAATGAGCAGAAGGTAGCAAAAAAAAAAAAAAAAAGAGTATTCTGGTGAGGAAAAAAACCAAACTTCTGAAAGAATGCAAATGCACACCTGTCTATAAACATATACATAGGCTTTTTTGCATAAGATGTAGGGCATTTTGGTCATTCATGCAACCCTTGAATTTAGTTGAATTCTCAAGATGATTTAGAGTAAACAAAATATTGTTCTGTTTATAATCATTCTAAAATGTATACCTATCAAAGTTGTACACTCTGAACCATACATTGTGAATACTGTACTTTATCTATTATGAATGACTCTTTGAAGAGCTCCTGGTTTTTCTAGTGATGAGTTCAGCTGTTGGCCTGAATGCTATGTGGCCTGGAGTCCATATATGTTAGTGAGGAGACTCCAGAGCACTTTATACTGAATTGCCACTTGAAATCAGCACAAAGGGTGGCAGCCTCCACGCTAGGAACATCATCTTGGCATGCAGCATATGGGACAGTCTCGAAGCCGGGTCAGCGCTTAAACTTAAGACCAAGACACTTTCTAATTTACAGCATAGTTAAGAAGAACCAGAAAGGGGACAGGGAGATAAAAATGGGTGTTTTAAACTCCCTAAAGTCTCTTACTTGGTTCAGGCCCAAGGGTACAATGTTTTTCAGGTTAAGAAGTGAACATAATCAGACTTGACAAATGAAGGCTAGAAAAGACATAGGAATCTGTGAGCAAAATTAAGTATCTTTTAATCTTAAAATTAAGGATGAGCTGCAGTGTAACCACAGGAAAACTGAAATACCATCTCGTATTCCAATCACTTCCACTACTCCCAACTTTCTAATAGATTTCCAGACCCCTTCTGAGATGGAAGTTATTTTGGAAGATCTATATTGTTTCCAGCCAGGGGTCACTTATGTGCTGCCTTTAGGCCTATTTGAGTCCAACATCCCCATCAACTCATGGGGGAAGGGGTGATTGAAAATAGAGACATTTAAAAACATCTTTATAACTCATCTGGCAAGAGGGGTATGATGATGGCAATAAGGATGATGTCAAGTATACTTTTGGAGGAAGCAATAAGAATGCACTTCACAGACCTCTGGCTACAGGAGCATAATTGACCAAGGGTCCAAGCTATTATGCTCTTACACCCATCACCAGGTTGGCACCAATGTCCAAGGATACTAAAGCAGGTCCAACCCAGGGAGTCACAAGACTCCTCTGATGGACAACTTTGACTCAAGGATACGCCAGCAGCTTTGCCAAACCCTCCTTAGACTGCACAACAGTCTAGGATACTTCCACCCAGTCTTCCCTTCCTCTCGCCTTCACTCATGTTCAAGCCTGCATTTCAGTCTGACAGGTCTCCCAGCCTTTCCTAGAGCTCTCCCCATTTTCTCTCATGGCATTTCTTCTATTAAAATCCATACACATTAAAAAAAATTCGATCCTGGTGTCAACTTTTCAGAGAATCTGGAATAACACACTTTTAAACTGACAAAAAAATTACACACAGATTTCTAGTAGACCATTCCTAAAAAGCTTGATACAGTTCAACATATACCATCACATCGAAGTAGTCTCGTGATGCATACGTTATTATTATTCCCAGTTTTCATGTGGAAAAATTACATGAAATAAAATAAGATTTTAAGATAAAAATACAGACAGCAGATACCTAAATCTAAATCTCAGATTTCACGATGTTTACTTAAGGTTTTGAAATATGTCTAGAAATATAGTATTTTGTAAAAAAAACTGTGGGCAAAATTAAATGTTGGAGTAATCTCCCCATCCCCATATTTTTCATTTCTTTTTACCATCATGATTTCACATCTCTGTATATGAATTAGGCACAAAACTTGATGTCACTGACTTACACATCAAAATTAATAAATCACTTTCAAATTAATGATATAAAAATTATTCTCATAGTGTATGGAATATATTTAAAGGTTCTTACACACACACATTCACACCCACACACACAATCAATATTCCCTTCACTGTGTGATTTTTGAAGCAAACAAAAGGCATTTGGAGTCAGCTGATCAAGCAGATATGTGACCAAATAAGGCCCTTTGCAGGAGAAAAAGTGATGTATATAGGTACTAAAGAAACATTAAGATGATAATAAAGGAGTACCAAATAAGCATTAATACTGTTGGATTTTCCAGAAAAAATAATTTTCATTTCCAGCTTTGGTAAGAAGGTGGCATTAAAAATGATATTTTTAGCATAATGATCATTTTCCTGGGCCACTTCAAGTTTCCAG
Source organism: Tursiops truncatus (assembly GCF_011762595.2). Taxonomy (NCBI): domain Eukaryota; kingdom Metazoa; phylum Chordata; class Mammalia; order Artiodactyla; family Delphinidae; genus Tursiops; species Tursiops truncatus. The sequence goes on from NC_047041.1 coordinate 81,440,070, forward strand.
TTCCATTGAAATTATAGTTTTGCATAAAATATCAACAAGCAAAATAATTACAATATTTAAAATGCAGAAAATAGTTCATCTATTCATTCTTTTAGATTATTTCTATTTGTTCTCTAATAATAATTTGTTATTATAGATACAATTTTAATTATACTAATTCAACTAGAGATTTTTATTTACATTTCCTGAAGTTGATGATATCAAGATATATGATAGATTCATTTTAAACTTACTGTGAAAATGTAATAAACTGTGATAAACAACATTTTTCAATTGGATAGAGGACAGTATTTTTTAAATCTAGAACCAACAACCTAGTTTTTAACTTGTTAATATTAAGTGGAATGAGTCAGAACTATAATTTAAAAGTATACAATTGTTATTTGTTATATCTTAGAAAAATTCAAGTTGAATTTTTCTTATGAAATATTTCCTACTGAGATTACCAATCAATGTTTATAATATAATCTTTAATACTGCACATATATAAGCCCCAAATATTAAGGTAGTCTCTAACTTAAAGAATTGAATTCACTCAGGAAAATCTGATGCATTATACTTGTTCATCTATTGTAAAATACATAGTTAGCAAAGGAGATGCAATTACCATGATAAGAAAATATTAAAACCCTAAAGCTTGGATAGATTTCCTTGCCAAAATGTCAAAAGAGAATTATATGAAAGTTTAATTTTTAAATGTTCATGCTATCTTATTCTTTGAAGTTGCTTATAGATTTTATTTACTGACAGTAGTACATGGAAATTAGCAAATTCATGATCTTTCCTCAGAAAGATTAAATGCTTTTGCATTCCAGGAAACTACATGAAAATCATTTTTCCCTTTTGTCTAACACCAATTTTGTATTATTATTTCATTTATGGAATATGCTGTCAACTTCACAGCATGAGCTTTGGAGAGAAGAAGCCTTGCGTTAATAGTCCTTCTTTACAATATTGTCTACAGAATCTTATGATTAGTTCACTTAGGCTTGACATTTATAAACTACAGTTTTTCCTTGATAAGAGGTAACATTGCTAGCATTTCTAAAATTCAGAAAGATAATTCTATTCCTAGAAAGTCAGAAAATAAAAATAAGATTTTATTATTTGTTCAAAGTTCAATAAAATTTTAATGTTTTTCCTATGTTAGCATAGTCCATAATTTCTAGATTCCAGTTGCATGTAATAATTTCCTAATTTAGGAAATTTATGAGGAAGTATTCATAAGTAGTTTTCAGAAAATTATAATATGATTTATTCTTTCAAGCATATAACTATTTTTCAAGCTGCCTATATCAATACAATGATTTCCAGTTCTGACCAGTTTTTTTCATTATGTTTTATCAGATAACCAAAGTTGGTTCACTACCAAATCAAAGTAAAATCTGCCTTAATTTTAAAATTAGTATTTATTGTAGCTTTACAATACAATTTAAAAAGTAAGTTCCTTACTTCTTCTTGTGCCTTATGGTGTTCCTTTGCTGTCATTGAAAGAATGACTTTTTCGGTAATTTTCCCTTTCTGTTCATCCACAGCCAGGTTCAACTAGAGAAATAAATAAATAAGTAAATGACATGAAAATAGGCACCTATTGACACCTAATAGCAATGTTTATTCAAACAACTAATTTAGCATAATCATGGAAGGTGATTTCAAATGAATTTGGCCCATACGGATGTGAAAATGAATTCCATTTAAATAAGTCGAAATGTTTTTATATTTAAAACATTTAACACTATTTTTCACTTCCACTTTTATTGTTTTTAAGCTTACTAAAATATGATTTGGGAAGGGGTCCTAAATTGCAGACATTTGACACTGATGAGTACCTTTTAAAAGCATTTTGTCAAAATTAACATAGCAAATTTTTTTAAAATTAGGCTGATATTCCTATTCAAATCTTTCATTGTCAGTAGGGAATAAATTGGCTGCTGTTATGTCAGGATAAGAATTCAAGGAAATAAACCAAAAGCAAATGTCAATTCACTGTCGAATGGTTCAAAATGATTCACAATATTTCACAACAAAGAATAAGTTTTACCTTAAATACCTGAATGGTTACTTCCAACCTGCTCCATGAACAGAGCCAGACAGAGGTCTTCTACTACTGCTGTAAACCCATGTTATAAAAAGGTGAATGTGGCTCATTCTATATTTCTTTATAAACAATCCCTACCAAAACAACATGCTATTTTCAAAAAAAGGAAAAAGCTAAACTCACACAGTAATATTCACTCAGCAGATTGGTATTAATAGGAAGAAAGAAAGTAACAGCCTGATACAGAACCTTCTGAATTGGAATATTTAACAATTCTTAGGCAATGGACGTGCCACGTAGTATCCCCTTATTGAAGATTAAGAATGAATAAGGACCATGTTTTTTGTTTTGTTTCTTTTGTTAATGCTGTTGTTATTTTAAATAGGCTTTCTCAATTGTATGCCTGGCAAATCATGTTTGAGTTAACATGAATCTCTAATCTATACCCTGCCTGAAGACCCACTCCTATACTTGGGATAGAATGGGAGTGGGGGTCAACAATATAACCTCCTCAATCTACCTATTCTTATATACTATAAGAATAGTATCAAACCTGTGAAGTCTTCATCTACTCATATGTGACACAGCTCAGTTTATCAGAGATCCTGTTTTGGGAGAGGAGAAAAGTCTAAGGAATCCTTAGGTGATCCTAATGATCAACTTAGATAAGGAGTTGACAAACATTTCTATAAGAACCAGATAGTAAATATTTAGGCTTGGGGAAAAGGGGGACAGACAAGTCTCTTTTGCAATTACTCAACTCTGCCCCCATAGCATGAAATAGAAAATACATAAACAAATGAGCGTGGCTATGTTCCAACAGAACTTAAAAAACAAAAAAGAGGCAGACTGAATTTGGACAGCAGGAAATGTTTGCAAATGTTTGCCTGTCCTAGACAGAGAACCACTGAAAACAAGTTTTTAAAAAAAAAAAAACAAAACATGTGATATACGTGATGACTACAGGTATAATGCTATATGGTATATTTGAAAGTTTGTTAAGACAGCAGATCCTAAGAGTTCACCAAAAAAACCCATTTTTTTAAACCATATGAAATGGTGGATGTTAACTAAGCTTACTGTGGTAATCATTTCACAATATATAAAAGTAAAGTCAAAAAATAATTTAAAAATTAAAAAAAAAAAGTCAAGTCTGCTATTCACCTTAAACTTACACAGGGCCATATGTTAATTATATCTCAGTAAAAACTGGGAAAAATCATCATGTGAAGCTATTCTTAGAATCAATCTCCCCAAGAAATATTTTTTCCTGTGCTAAAGTAATACAGAAAATGTAATATTATAAAATGTCAAATATCAAACTCAACTTCCACACAAGGAAGCCTATGTGTAAACTGTGGCACAACATACTTGTGTCAAGTCTCTATGATTATTTCTTTACCAGGGGAGTCTCATTTATCAGGGAGGATATGTGAAGGAGAGTGACTGGGGAATATTCACCAAGGTCATCTTTTCTTCACAAAGTTAATTTCCAAATGCAAAAACATTCAGAGCAGATCTTTTTTGAAAGGAAGCAAAACAGAACAAAAACAGAGCTATAAAACTCTTCGGTGCCACTGCAGTAGGTCCGATTCAATGTGGTCTCCCAGGACCATGACATGTAGAACTGCTTCCAAGTAACTCTTTAAAAGGTAGGAATTCTTTACCTATAAAACCACTGCAGTTGGAAAAATCACCTCATTCTAACATTCAACTTCTAGCACTATCCTAATCTACATAAGCTGAGGGAAAAACATATCAACACTGAAAAGCATTATATGCATAGTACCAAATAGAGAACCCAGTAAGATATTGAAAAATAAATTGTCAACAAAACTAAGGATACATACATGGGGCCTTTTCTGAAAACAGCCTAGACATTCAAAAAGAGAGATATCTTAATACAATCATTTAGAGGAAATTATTGAAAGTAAAAAGTCAAATTAAGAGAACGCATTTTCACTTTGAGGTATTAATAATATGCAGTGCAAACAGCATCTCTCCCTCAAATTCCAGACACAATAACAACAGTAAGATTCTTCTCTCCTGTCACTTTGGAAGAGAACATCCTGTTTCTTCATTAAGACAAAACTAGATGCTTTTGATTTGCTGTTCTTAAAATATATGAAATAATTTTTTGTCAATGGGCTTGAAATTTCTGAGGCTAATTTTCATGTATAAAGAGGTAGACACTTCAAATTAAAAATCAAAACAAACAGGAAGGATGAACCTTGAGGGCATTATCCTAAGTGAAAAAAGTCAGATGGAGAAAGATAAATAGCACATGATCTCACTTACATATGGAATCTTAAAAAAGAAAAAAAGCTCATAGATACAGAGAACACTGGTGGTTGCCAGAGGTGGAATGGGGGTTGAAAGGTGGGCAAAATGGATGAAAGAAGTCAAAAGGTACAAACTTTCAGTTATAAAATAAGTAAGTCATGGGGATGTAATGTACAGCATAGTGACTATAGTTAATAATAGTGTATTGCGTATATGAAACTTGCTAAGAGAGTAGATCTTAAAAGTTCTCATCACAAGGAAAAAATCTGTAACTATGTATAGTGAGGAATGCTAACTAGACATTGCAGTGATATTTCTCAATATACCTCAATAAAAAAACAGAAAGATGGCTAAAATTTGTATATAACTATGAAAAGCCAAATCTCTACCAAACAGGGGAGTGGAAAATCAAGTTGCTTTTTTCTAACTACATCATGCCCTTTTAAAATGTGAGAAAACACCGCCAAATATTTGTGATACACATCAAAACTTACCAAGCTAAATAGGAAGGTTTAATTCACCATTTTCGCCACAGCTTGCTGCTAAGAGTTTAAAAATATGTAAGTAACAAACACTGGCTATCCTAAAGTAGGTTAAAGTTGGCTCATTCAATATTAATGGTAACCAGAAAAAAACAGACGAGAGACTACTCAAAGACAGTAGCAGATATGGAAGAAACAAGGAACACAATGGCTCTGTCAAAGAAAAATGAACAAAATGATTCAAGACAATGGTCTGGTTAGAGAAACAAGATTAAAAAGGAGTAAGTTCACCTCAAACAATTTGTTTAGGAATTAAGAAAAGAAATCCACAAAAGTATACCTGAAACAACAGATTCCCATGAAATGATTTCTAGTGGTTGTTACCTTTTAGACTATATTTTACATAAAACTATTAATGCTAACATAGCAAACATTATACTTTCTCTAAAGCCCTAAAGGGTCATAGATTACTAATGTATATATAGTTTTATACAAAACATATGGCCCATTGTGACTATAATAGAAAGTACTCTTAAGTTTGAGGAATTCTTCAAACATTTGCTGGCTCAGGAAAGCTCTACTATGGACATCCTAGAGAGGAAAACAGGCTCAAAACCTCCTGCTGGAGAAATACAGACAGAACAGCAGTAATCTCATTTTATGGTATCATTAACATTATATGGCTTTTCTGTCCTGTTTTTTTAACTCCCCAGAAAAAATATTTTAAGGCATATTTATGAAAATCATAAAGACTAATTGTATAAAAAATTTAACATGACATTAATATAAAATAAAATCTATTTTATAGGAGAAAATAACTCTAAAGTAAATGCTAGAGTCTAGTTATTAATATTTCTAGAAAAGCTACAGTAATCAAACACTGGTATGTTCTATCTAATTCATATTGACATTCCAGATAGGTACCAGCCAAAGAGGGAAGAGTCTATTAGTCTAACCAAACTGTCAGTGCTCTGAACTGTAGTTCTACATGCAGTTTTCTCTGTATTCTCCAGAAAAGCAGTTAAAGATTTAAATGTGAAGCATATGATATGTGTTGTGTATAATGTTCTTAATAAAGCAACATAACCCAAGAAGAAAACTGAATCTATCTTTCTATCAAAAATCTTTTTGACCAGTAAATACTGATCTATTAATAAATTATTTGATCCATATTTTACATGCAGATCAATACAGGCAATACAGTTTAGCATAAACAACAGGACAATCAGCCTTCATATATATTGACAAGTTTCCCAATGGTCTGTTAGTATACAAAAGACTGGGACAAATTACTTATTTATATATACAAAACATGGTTATAAAGACCAGCTGCAGGTATTTTTTTGAAAAGTGCATTTTAATAAGGTCCTATTCAGTTAGGGAACAAATGGGGAAGAAGTAGTTTGCACTACAGAGTTTAGCGCCAGAGCTTTCTCTTTTTCTAACCACGAAATCAATCATTTGTCCAGACTGTGGGAGTCAGAGTTAGTTACTGAAAAGAGCTCCGTACATAAACAAGTCAATAACTCATTGTGTGTTATTGTCGAGCTGAAGAAGTCGGCTTTCAAAAAGCTGCCCCTGCTTCTCTCAGAATGAATGTCACTGTATTCAGAGACTGGGAGAGAGTCCTTTGTTTCCAGCCATTGCTGGCTGCCATTTATGTATGGGAACAGGAGGTGGCTGCTAGGAGTGCGAGGGAAGACACTACTTGGTATCACGGATGTCCAGAAAAAAACTCTGAATTTTGTCAACCTAAATAATTTGTGCGTGGAAATGCATTAATGGAATTGTTAAAGAGTGGCCACACACATAAAAATTGGTAAAGGAATTAAACGATAATGAGTCTGTATCATGTTAAATTGGATCAGGCTGATATTTTTGGTTCCCTACCTGTCAACAAAGATGAAACCAAAATATAGGCAATGGTTTGAAAAGTTCAAATGTACAAAATCAAACTGATAAACAGGTCAACATGTCAAATCAATGCTATCCGTTCCTGCCATAAATATTAAAGGTGGGAGAGGCGGAAGATGGCAGAAGAGTAAAACGCGGAGACCACCTTCCTCCCCACAGATACATCAGAAATACATCTACACGTGGAAAAACTCCTACAGAACACCTACTGAACGCTGGCAGAAGACTTCAGACCTCCCAAGAGGCAAGAAAATCCTCACGTACCTGGGTAGGGCAAAAGAAAAAAGAATAAACAGAGACAAAAGAATATGGCTGGGACCTGCACCAGTGGGAGGGAGCCGTGAAGGAGGAAAGGTTTTCACACACTAGAAGCCCCTTCGCAGGCAGAGACTGCGGGTGGTGGAGGGGGGAACCTTCAGAGCCGCGGAGGAGAGCACAGCAACAGGGGTGCAGAGGGCAAAGCGCAGAGATTCCCGCACAGAGGATCGGTGCCGACAAGCACTTACCAGTCCGAGAGGCTTGTCTGCTCACCCGCCGGGGCGGGCGGGGTTGGGAGCTGAGGCTTGGGATTCGGGTCGGAGCACAGGGAGAGGACTGGGGTTGGCGGTGTGAACACAGCCTGCAGGGGGTTACTGCGCCACGGCTAGCCGGGAGGGAGTCTGGGAAAAAGTCTGGACCTGCCGATGAGGCAAGAGACTTTTTCTTCCCTCTGTTCCTGCTGCGCGAGGAGAGGGGATTAAGAGCGCTGCTTAAAGGAGCTCCAGAGACGGGCGCGAGCCGCGGCTAAAAGCGCAGGCCCCAGAGACGGGCATGAGACGCTAAGGCTGCTGCTGCCGCCGCCAAGAAGCCTGTGTGCGAGCACAGGTCACTCTCCACACCTCCCTCCGGGGAGCCTGTGCAGCCCGCCACTGCCAGGGTCCCGGGATCCAGGAACAGCTTCCCCGGGAGAACGCACGGCGCGCCTCAGGCTGGTGCAACGTCATGCCGGCCTCTGCCGCCGCAGGCTCGCCGCGCACTACGTGCCCCTCCCTTATCCCCGGGCCTGAGTGAGCCGGAGCCCCCGAATCAGCGGCTCCTTTAACCCCGTCCTGTCTGAGCGAAGAACAGACGCTCTGGCGACCTACACGCAGAGGCGGGGCCAAATCCAAAGCTGAACCCCAGGAGCTGTGCGAACAAAGCAGAGAAAGGGAAATCTCTCCCAGCAGCCTCAGGAGAAGCGGATTAAATCTGGCCAATCAACTTGATGTACCCTACATCTGTGGAATACCTGAATAGACAACAAATCATCCCAAATTGAGGAGGTGGACCTTGAGAGCAAGATTTATTCTTTTTTCCCCTTTTCCTCTTTTTGTGAGTGTGTATGTGTATCCTTCTGTGTGAGATTTTGTCTGTATAGCTTTGCTTTCACCATTTGTCCTAGGGTTCTACCCGTCTGTTTTTTGTGTTGTTGTTTTTTTACTTAAAAATTTTTTTTAAAATAACTATTATTTTAATAACTTTATTTTATTTTACCTTTATTTTATTTTATTTTATCCTCTTTCTTTCGTTCTCTCTACTTTTTCTAACTTTTATTCTGAGCCGTGTGGATGAAAGGCTCTTGGTGCTCCAGCCAGGAGTCACGGCTGTGCCTCTGAGGTGGGAGAGCCAACTTCAGGACACTGGTCCACAAGAGACCTCCCAGCTCCACATAATATCAAATGGCGAAAATCTCCAAGAGATCTCCATCTCAACTCCAACACCCAGCTTCACTCAACGACCAGCAAGCTACAGTGCTGGACACCCTATGCCAAACAACTAGCAAGACAGGAACACAATCCCACCCATTAGCAGAGAGGCTGCCTAAAATCATAATAAGTCCACAGACACCCCAAAACACACCACCAGATGTGGACCTGCCCACCAGAAAGACAAGATCCAGCCTCATCCACCAGAACACAGGCACTAGTCCCCTCCACCAGGAAGCCTACACAACCCACTGAACCAACTTTAGCCACTGGGGACAAACACAAAAAACAACGGGAACTATGAACTTGCAGCCTGCAAAAAGGAGACCCCAAACACAGTAAGGTAAGCAAAATGAGAAGACAGAAAAACACACAGCAGACGAAGAAGCAAGATAAAAACCCACCAGACCAAACAAATGAAGAGGAAATAGGCAGTCTACCTGAAAAAGAATTCAGAATAATGATAGTAAAGATGATCCAAAATCTTGGAAAAAGAATAGAGAAAATGCAAGAAACATTTAACAAGGACCTAGAAGAACTAAAGATGAAACAAGCAATGATGAACAACACAATAAATGAAATTAAAAATACTCTAGAAGGGATCAATAGCAGAAAAACTGAGGCAGAAGAACGGATAAGTGACCTGGAAGATAAAATAGTGGAAATAACTACTGCAGAGCAGAATAAAGAAAAAAGAATGAAAAGAACTGAGGACAGTCTCAGAGACCTCTTGGACAACATTAAATGCACCAACATTCGAATTATACGGGTTCCAGAAGAAGAAGAGAAAAAGAAAGGGACTGAGAAAATATTTGAAGAAATTATAGTTGAAAACTTCCCTAATATGGGAAAGGAAATAGTTAATCAAGTCCAGGAAGCACAGAGAGTCCCATACAGGCTAAATCCAAGGAGGAACACGCCAAGACACATATTAATTAAACTGTCAAAAGTTAAATACAAAGAAAATATATTAAAAGCAACAAGGGAAAAACAAATAACACACAAGGGAATCCCCATAAGGTTAACAGCTGATCTTTCAGTAGAAACTCTGCAAGCCAGAAGGGACTGGCAGGACATATTTAAAGTGATGAAGGAGAAAAACCTTCAACCAAGATTACTCTACCCAGCAAGGATCTCATTCAGATTTGATGGAGAAATTAAAACCTTTACAGACAAGCAAAAGCTGAGAGAGTTCGGCACCACCAAACCAGCTTTACAACAAATGCTAAAGGATCTTCTCTAGGCAAGAAACACAAGAGAAGGAAAAGACCGATAATAACAAACCCAAAACAATTAAGAAAATGGGAATAGGAACATACATATCGATAATTACCTTAAATGTAAATGGATTAAATGCTCCCACCAAAAGACACAGACTGGCTGAATGGATACAAAAACAAGACCCATATATATGCTGTCTACAAGAGACCCACTTCACACCTAGAGACACATACAGACTGAAAGTGAGGATGGAAAAAGATATTCCATGCAAATGGAAACCAAAAGAAAGCTGGAGTAGCAATTCTCATAACAGACAAAATAGACTTTAAAATAAAGACTATTAGAAGAGACAAAGGACACTACATAATGATCAAGGGATCGATACAAGAAGAAGATATAACAATGATAAATATTTATGCAACCAACATAGGAGCACCTCAATACATAAGGCAAATAATAACAGCCATAAAAGGGGAAATCGACAGTAACACATTCATAGTAGGGGACTTTAACACCTCACTTTCACCAATGGACAGATCATCCAAGATGAAAATAAATAAGGAAACACAAGCTTTCAATGATACAGTAAACAAGATGGACTTAATTGATATAGGACATTCCATCCAAAAACAACAGAATACACATTCTTCTCAAGTGCTCATGGAACATTCTCCAGGATAGATCATATCTTGGATCACAAATCAAGCCTTGGTAAATTTAAGAAAATTGAAATTGTATCAAGCATCTTTTCCGACCACAGCACTATGATACTAGGTATCAATGACAGGAAAAGATCTGTAAAAAATACAAACACATGGAGGCTAAACAATACACTACTTAATAACAAAGTGATCACTGAAGAAATCAAAGAGGAAATCAAAAAATACCTAGAAACAAATAACAATGGATACATGAGGACCGAAAACCTATGGGATGCAGCAAATGCAGTTCTAAGAGGGAAGTTTATAGCAATACAGTCCTACCTTAAGAAACAGGAAACATCTCGAATAAACAACCTAATCTTGCACCTAAAGCAATTAGAAAAAGAACAAAAAACCCCCAAAGTTAGCAGAAGGAAAGAAATCTTAAAGATCAGATCAGAAATAAATGAAAAAGAAATGAAGGAAATGATAGCAAGGATCAATAAAACTAAAATTTGGTTCTTTGAGAAGATAAACAAAATTGATAAACCATTAGCCAGACTCATCAAGAAAAAAAGGGAGAAGACTAAAATCAATAGAATTAGAAATGAAAAAGACGTAACAACTGACACTGCAGAAATACAAAAGATCATGAGAGATTACTACAAGCAACTATATGCCAATAAAATGGACAACCTGGAAGAAATGGACAAATTCTTAGAAATGCACAACCTGCCAAGACTGAATCCGGAAGAAATAGAAAATATGAACAGACCAATCACAAGAACTGAAATTGAAACTGTGATTAAAAATCTTCCAACAAACAAAAGCCCGGGACCAGATGGCTTCACAGGCGAATTCTATCAAACATTTAGAGAAGAGCTAACAGCCATCCTTCTCAAACTCTTCCAAAATATAGCAGATGGAGGAACACTCCCAAACTCATTCTCTGAGGCTACCATCACCCTGATACCAAAACCAGACAAGGATGTCACAAAGAAAGAAAACTACAGGCCAATATCACTGATGAACATAGATGCAAAAATCCTCAACAAAATACTAGCAAACAGAATCCAACAGCACATTAAAAGGATCATACACCAGGATCAAGTGGGGTTTATTCCAGGAATGCAGGATTCTTCAATATATGCAAATCAATCAACGTGATACACTATATTAACAAACTGAAGGAGAAAAACAAAATGGTCATCTCAATAGATGCAGAGAAAGCTTTCAACAAAATTCAACACCCATTTATGATAAAAAGCTTCCAGAAAGTAGGCATAGAGGGAACTTTCCTCAACATAATAAACGCCATGTATGACAAACCTACAGCCAACATCGTTCTCAATGGTGAAAAACTGAAAGCATTTCCACTAAGATCAGGAACAAGACAAGGTTGCCCACTCTCACCACTCTTATTCAACATAGTTTTGGAAGTTTTAGCCACAGCAATCAGAGAAGAAAAGGAAATAAAAGGAATCCAAATCGGAAAAGAAGAAGTAAAGCTGTCACTGTTTGCAGATGACATGATAGTATACATAGAGAATCCTAAAGATGCTACCAAAAAACTACTAGAGCTAATAAATGAATTTGGTAAAGTAGCAGGATACAAAATTAATGCACAGAAATCTCTGCATTCCTATAGACTAATGATGAAAAATCTGAAAATGAAATCAAGAAAACACTCCCATTTATCACTGCAACAAAAAGAATAAAATATCTAGGAATAAACCTACCTAAGAGGACAAAAGACCTGTATGCAGAAAATTATAAGACACTGATGAAAGAAATTAAGGATGATACAAATAGATGGAGAGATATACCATGTTCTTGGATTGGAAAAATCAACATTGTGAAAATGACTCTACTACCCAAAGCAATCTACAGATTCAATGCAATTCCTATGAAACTACCACTGGCATTTTTCACAGAACTAGAACAAAAAATTTCACAATTTGTATGGAAACACAAAAGACCTTGAATAGCCAAAGTAATCTTGAGAACGAAAAACAGAGCTGGAGGAATCAGGTTCCCTGACTTCAGACTATACTACAAAGCTACAGTAATCAAGAGAGTATGGTACTGGCACAAAAACAGAAATATAGACCAATGGAACAGGATAGAAAGCCCAGAGATACACCCACGCACATATGTTCACCGTATCTTTTTTTTTTTAAAACAATGAAACATTATTTTTGCCATTAGATTAGCAAAGATTTTTTTTAAATTTTATTTATTTATTTTTGCTGTGTTGGGTCTTCATTTCTGTCTGAGGGCTTTCTCTAGTTGTGACAAGCGGGGGCCACTCTTCATCACGGTGTGCGGGCCTCTCACTATCGCAGCCGCTCTTGTTGCGGAGCACAGGCTCCAGATGCGCAGGCTCAGTAGTTGTGGCTCACGGGCCTAGCTGCTCCATGGCATGTGGGATCCTCCCAGACCGGAGCTCGAACCCGTGTCCCCTGCGTTGGCAGGCAGATTCCCAACCACTGCGCCACCAGGGAAGCCCCTGGTCACCTTATCTTTGATAAAGGAGGCAGGAATGTACAGTGGAGAAAGGATAGCCTCTTCAATAAGTGGTGCTGGGAAAACTGGACAGGTACATGTAAAAGTATGAGATTAGATCACTCCCTAACACCATACACAAAAATAAGCTCAAAATGGATTAAAGACCTAAATGTAAGGCCAGAAACTATCAAACTCATAGAGGAAAACGTAGGCAGAACACTATGACATAAATCACAGCAAGATCCTTTTTGACCCACCTCCTAGAGAAATGGAAATAAAAACAAAAATAGACAAATGGGACCTAATGAAACTTCAAACCTTTTGCACAGCAAAGGAAACCATAAACAAGACCAAAAGACAATCCTCAGAATGGGAGAAAATATTTGCAAACGAAGCAACTGACAAAGGATTCATCTCCAAAATTTACAAGCAGCTCATGCAGCTCAGTAACAAAAAAACAAACAACCCAATCCCAAAATGGGCAGAAGACCTAAATAGACATTTCTCCAAAGAAGATATACAGACTGCCAACAAACACATGAAAGAATGCTCAACATCATTAATCATTAGAGAAATGCAAATCAAAACTACAATGAGATATCATCTCACACCAGTCTGAATGGCCATCATCAAAAAATCTAGAAACAACAAATGCTGGAGGGGGTGTGGAGAAAAGGGAACCCTCTTGCACTGTTGGTGGGAACGTAAATTGATACAGCCACTATGGAGAACAGTATGGAGGTTCCTTAAAAAACTACAAATAGAACTACCGTACGACCGAGCAATCCCACTACTGGGCATATACCCTGAGGAAACCATAATTCAAAAAGAGTCATGTACCAAAATGTTCATTGCAGCTCTATTTACAATAGCCAGGACATGGAAACAACCTAAGTGTCCATCATCAGATGAATGGATAAAGAAGATGTGGCACATATATACAATGGAATATTACTCAGCCATAAAAAGAAACGAAATTGAGCTATTTGTAATGAGGTGGGTGGACCTAGAGTCTGTCATACAGAGTGACGTGAGTCAGAAAGAGAAAGACAAATACCGTATGCTAACACATATATATATGGAATTTAAGAAAAAAAAATGTCAAGAAGAACCTAGGGGTAAAACCAGAATAAAGACACAGACCTACTAGAGAATGGATTTGAGGATATGGGGAGGGGGAAGGGTAAGCTGTGACAAAGTGAGAGAGTGGCATGGACATATATACACTACCAAACGTAAAATAGATAGCTAGTGGGAAGCAGCCACATAGCACAGGGAGATCTACACTACCAATATATAAAACAAATAAAGGCAACATGAGTTCCCAGATATAACAACTACTTATTACAGTGCCAGTCAATGTGTGTGCATGGAGGGGATTTTATGAAGACAGAAAATGGAATGTCATGTAAAAAATTGTTTTGGATTCTGGATTTTGCTTTTATTCCTGTCATTAATTTTATTCTAACCTTTGATTCCACCATAATGCTAATGGACATATATACACTACCCAATGTAAAACAGATAGCTAGTGGGAAGCAGCCGCATAGCACAGGGACATCAGCTTGGTGCTTTGTGACCACCTAGAGGGGTGGGATAGGGAGGGTGGGAGGGAGGGAGATGCAAGAGGGAAGAGATATGGGAATATATGTATATGTGTAACTGATTCACTTTGTTATAGAGCAGAAACTAACCCACCATTGTAAAGCAATTATACTCCAATAAAGATGTAAAAAAAAAAAAAGACATATCAACCAAAAAAAAAAATATTAAAGGTGATTCATGGAACTCTGACATGGGGTTTTTGATGTGTGTGTGTGTGCGTGTGTGTGTGTGCACGCGCACGTGTGTGTGAATCTCTTTAAGAAATGATTTCATGTGTCAACACTTGTAATGTTAAAGAAATCTGAACTATTTTTGACTTAAAATTAATTTAAATATCCTTTAGAGTTGAACTAAACCTAAAAATCATGATACAAATATTATACTCTTATTTCATCTTAATGTTTATTAAAAACCTACTATTTATTCAAAATCAAGCTAGGGACTGTGAAGAAGCACCAGACCAGGGTTCAAGGTTTATAATTAGGCTGGGCAAATGAAAAATACACATGGTCTGTTTAATAAATGGTCCTCATGGTGGGGCGGGTAGGGATGGTCTCTGAAATCTTTAAACAAACGCTTAGCTCTTAATTAAATGAACTTGGTGTTATAGGCAAGGAGAGAGTTGGAACCTAGAACTGAATCCAGTTGATTCCAAATCACCTCACCAATTTAGAAAATCACAGAATTAAATAATATAACATGCTTTCACATGCAACAACTGTACTAGACATTTTTCTAGGTAGAAATAGGTTAATAGCAAAGTGTGATATGGTTGAGGAGACAATAAATAAATAAAAAAACAATAGAAAGTGAGAAACAATATATGGCAGAAGGTAGATCATAATTCAAATGGAGGTATAAACAATATAATCTATAAGTATAAAGGGCAAAAATATTATTGGGCGATGGAGCGGTTGGAGACAGAAAGTCAAAAAACGATGGGCAGTACCTAGCTAGGAAAAGAAGTGATAATATAGAGCAATATTATTAATTAGTATTACTAATTAGTCATTAATTACATGATAAAATTTGTTCTAAATACAATCAGTGATTGCTTTGACAGGACTTTGGGAGGGAAAGGAGAGAAAACTGAGCCTTAAAGCATAAGCAGAGAGAAAGGGCATAGCTGATCCAAGTGGGCAAGCCTTGGCAATGGTCTGAATGGAAGAAGTGACAACAAGGACTAGATGGTTAGTGTAACCTAATCTATTTCTTTTCTTTCTTTCTTTTTTTTTATACAGCAGGTTCTTATTAGTTATCTATTTTATACACATCAGTGCATATATGTCAATCCCAGTAAGGTGCTAGTCCTATAGTAAGGGCATAATGGAGGACTCAGTACTTAGCTTTCCCTTGGCTCAGCCCCAGCCTCTCAAGCTATATATACTTAACTCAGTTCCAGTCTTAGACCTGGACCTTAAGAAAGTCCTGACCTAGCCCCCACTTCTAACAGGGTTATCTCACTTAAATCCCTTCTACAAAAAATTCAAGAGTGCCACTTTTACACTTGGGGAAAAGAGCAGAATCCTTAATTCAAAACTAGCCGCGAATTCTGTCTCTGCCACAAATTAGTGATGGTTCATACAGCCCAGGCCTTCCAAAGCCAGGGATTCCTCTCCCATCCTTGCCAATCCTTTGAACAAAAGCTACCTTTACCAGAGCCTGTAGCTTTTTTTTTTTTTTTGCGTTATGTGGGCCTCTCACTGTCATGGCCTCTCTCGTTGCGGAGCACAGGCTCCGGACGTGCTGGCTCAGCGGCCATGGCCCATGGGCCCAGCCGCTCTGCAGCATGTGGGATCTTCCCGGACCGGGGCATGAACCCGTGTCCCCTGTATTGGCAGGCGGACTCTCAACCACTGCGCCACCAGGGAAGCCCCAGAGCCTGTAGCTTTTTGAGGTCAGTTTGTTTAAAAAGAGAATTTTAAAAAGAAATCTTCATAATATTTAAAAACCAGCAAACACTTCATAACCATTTTAAAACAGTAATATTTTAAAATATTTATAGTTTGTCTAAAGGGATGTAAAAGAGAATTCTCCGTAAGAGCTTACCTTCAATTTATTTAACACTTAAAGAAACAAACTACTTCTAAAATCTCCTTCCTTTCCTGTTTTTTAAAAAAAAGTAATCATAAACAAATTTTAGCCTTTCCACATTTGTGGGGAAGTGGTGCTGAGTTAGTCCTGACTTAGTAGCCAGATTATAAACTTTCTGCCTAAACATTCTATCACAATTAGGAAAGCCACATGCCCTAAATTCAACTCAGCTTGCCCTGTCAGACTGACTCTCTATGCCATTTCTTCCACCATCATGTGCAGTTTTGGAGGGACTGTGCTACTCTGGCCAAGATGTAGACCCCTGGCCTCCCCAGACCAACCAGCCTCTCTTCAGAGATACAGAGTCATGAGGGGAACCATACAGAGACATAAAACAGCTGGAGAGAATCTGTCCCACTAATAGCACTCTGAGGAGATTGTCCCTTAAATCCAGATGTCTGGAGTTGTTCCAGTTCTTTCTACAGCCCCTTTGTTTGGTCTTTCCTTGAATTCCATGTGCTACCACCTGCCATCCCATTAAATTCTGTTTCTGCCTAAGTTAGCCTGAGACACACCCCACTGATTGCAACTAATAAACTCTAACAGATATGTCATATATGTCCTCACGGTAAATGCAGCATTACTTTAGAAGATCTGAATGAGTCTCTATTCCTAGTAACTAAAGGTATCGCACTCAAATCTCTTAATACTGTGTCCTTTGGGTATTATAATGGGTAATGTAACAAGAGTAATGGTTTAAAGATTATGCTTTTCTTTTTGGCCTTTCCACGTACAAGACTGCCCAAACTATTCCCGGTATCCCTAAGATTTGTCACAATGATATTGCTTCTGTCATGTACAGCAGAAATGTGCAACAAAACAATATCCCTGCATATAAGACTGTTGCCTTGAGAAAGGATCTGCCTTTCAAGAAAACCCTTTACCACCTTCCATTAGCATATAAACAGCTAAATTTAGATGACTCAGCCCATAAATTTCCCTTTGTAAATTAAGAGTAATGACTGACTGCTATAGGCCTTTGCTGGAATCAGGAATAAGATACAATGTAGGAACAAAATTAAAGCCTACCTCCTTCTGTCCTAGAGGAAAAATTGGAAGAAGTCTCAGAGAGAGAAGCAAGAAAGTAAAATAGCCAGAAGAATCAGGTCTTAAGTTCCCCTCTTTTAGGGTGTGGCTTCGGAAGGGAGACAAGTGTCAGGTAAGCGGAAACAATCCTTGGGCAGAGGGGTCTTCTGTTCCCCTCCCCTCAATATGGACACAGGGAGGAAACTGTCCTGCAGCAACTTAGGAAACAACCAGGTTGACAAGATGACGTGATACCCGCAGGCAGAGGGAGGCCTGAGGTTTAACTCTCCTGAACCACCCTTGGTTTCTGTGTCTTGTGACGTGGAAGTGTCTCAGTGAAGTCTATCACAGGCTATTCACATAGTGAGGAGAGGTTGCTCTGTAGTGAGAGAAGCACCACAAACCACTTGAGCCAGGGCCAAATGGGTGTCTCAGTCAGACTTTGGAGGGCTATCAGGAAGTTTAGGTTGGATCATCTGAGAAAGTGCCTGGGCCAAGAGAATGAGCTGTAAGTTCACACACTACAGGCCAGAAGAGCATCCAGCAACTAGGTGAACAAGGGACATCCTTCCACTGGCGAGCAGTTGCTATGCCAACATGTACATTCCAATGGGCCAGCATGAGGTCAGGGGCCCCTTACCCTGGTGCTTTAAGGATCTGAAAGCCACACAACCTCTTCTTCCATATACTACCTGAAGGAAACCAACAGGAGAGTCTGAGAGAAATAATGACCTAAAATAACTATTTAAATGATCAGATCAGACTAAGCTTTGAACTGAATTGGACATTCAGTTATTTTCCCCCCAGATCCAGTGGGCAGGAGCTCAGGAAGAAAGTAATATTTGTGTCAGAAAATAACTCGGAGTCATTTAGTAGTTATTTTGCACACAAATTGTGTCCACACACGTGAGAGAATCTGTTTATAGACTAAGCCAAGGAACAAAGGCAAAAACAGTATTTATAAAGCAAAGGAGAGAAATGAAACACAATCAGACTGTACATTTTGGGGGGAAATTGATAAGCTGGTAATTACTACATTGAGTAAATCAAATAAGGGTATCAAGGAAACCATTTTATTGTTTATGGATTCTTGAAAAAAACTTCAGAGTTCATCTGAGAAGCCTTTATGTGGCAGGCTGCTTCTGAATTATGTCTACTTACCCTACTATTTTTGTTAGACCAGTCCTGCGCCATTTCCCACACTAGAATGTTTCATTGTTTTACACAGAGTAATGAACTGCATTTTTTCTCACCCACTAAAACAGCTATCTGAATCAGAGAGCTCCTTGAGAACCATAGTTAGGATTCTGGAGCCCAGAGAGGGTAAGCCAGATGGGCCTCTATCCTTCTAGAACAGTCTAGAACAGCGATACACCTTACATCTCCAATAAGCCTATTTTCAATCATTATTTCCCACAGTAATGGGGGAAACATCCCCATCAATCCTTTGTCACCCAACTTTGGTCCAGTCTCATTTGTGAAGCCCACTCTGGCTTTGTCTTCCCCTCGTGTGCATGTATGAGCCAAAATATACTGCCATATGCTATAGATGGTGCCCCTTCCTCTCTCCCTTCTTTTACTCTTTTATCTAGTATATTTACTGAATGGTAGTGCGGATACAAACAATGCACTGCACTGGTTCCAGTGATACAAATATTGATTAGGTGCCTCTGTACCTTCAGAGGGCTAACAGTCCATTGAGAATTACACGTCCACAGTCAGCATTTCCCTAATTGTTTTCATTATGTTTGTTCCTGGGGTAAGGTACCATGTCTTATGATTCTTTTATATCCCCTAATAAATAAACCATAACAGGAAGATAGCAGACATTCAATAAGCACTTGTGATGGATTAGTGATGGATGAAAATCCTCAAATTGTAAGTACTTTTATTTTTCATTGGACAACTGTTTCCTAAACTATGTGCTGGGTATTGTGATATAGGGATTTTGCAGTCAAATGATCTTCCTAAACACTAAGTTAAACCAAGACAAATGGGTTTCTTTATAGCATAGCTCCTAGGAGGTTTTAAGATAAATGTGAGATTACATGAGAGTACCTCGGGATGTCCAGCAAAATATACTTTCAGGTATATGTCAAGAGACCAGCGATTCTCAAGTTGGTCCTGAAAGTTGAGGAGTTATTCAAGAGTGAGTACAAAAGTGACTCAGTACCCAGACACAGGGAGCACAATTCTGTCCACCGTCAGCATGGCTCAACCCTGTCTGTTGTGCTTCCCCCAAACTAATCTATAATTCTCCCATGTAATTTGCTTGAGCCTTGAGGAAAAAATCCCCTAATGCATCTAAAAACTATGACCAATAAATTTTTGGAAAAAAGGAGAAACAGTAAAACTAGTATTAAATCATACCTTAAAACAAAAATCACTAAAGCAGTGTATCACACTGTGTACCCTGACAGATGATAGAACTAAATATCAGGCCAAAATAGACACAACTTATATACTTAGGGCTTTATTACATGTTACATGTGATACAAGTCTAAAATCTCTTAGTCACAATTACAAAATTCAAAAATTTCTGAAAACTGAGTTTTTTTAGAACTTATCAGGTAGCAAAACCTAGCAAGGACTGGTTTATAGACATTACTTATATCACTTAGTGTGAATGTTTTACTGTGAAAATATTAAACTACTTCAGTACAGGGAACTGTTTCAGACCCCACTACAGTTTTTATACACTATATGGTCTATGTGCTACATTACTTTCTAAAATCCCAAACATTATGATTTCCAAAATACATCTAGCCCCAGAAAGTTCAGAGAAGGAGTTGTGGTCCAAATTTCAATTCAAAAAGGAAAGGGATGGATTTTGTAAGTAGTATTGTAATGAACAACTGACTAACATTTTAGGAAAATACGTTGGATCCATTTTTTTACTTTAAACACTTTTAGTGACTTAAAGATTTAAATATAATTATAAAAGTGCTGGAAGATAATATAGTTGCATTTGTAGAGTCTGAAAAGAAAATGTCTCTCTAAGTCTTACATGGATAGATTTAAGTAAATGAAAGTCTTAAACTTCTGTATCTCATAAAGGAGCTTTAATAAAATCGAAAAGCAACAATATACTGAGAAAATATTTGCAACATGACAATAGGTTAATATCCTTAATATGTAAAGAACACTTTTAAGTAGACTAAAAAAATAATTAAGAAAAAAATAAACACCAAGGAAAATAGAAGCAAAGGAAATGAACACTCAATTCATTAAAAAAATACAAATTGCCAAAGAAAACATACACATAAAGTTCAATATTATTACTAATAAATAATTCAAACTAAAACAATGAGATGATGTGTTTAACTTACTGACTGGTCAAAAAATTTTTTCAACTGATAAGGATTAGTGAATTCAAGGAATACTGAATACAGGGAAACTGGTGCTTTCACGTATTGCTAATGAAAGCATAAATGTTACAGCTCATTAGAGGAACCTTTGGCAATGTATATCAAGCCTTTAAAATGTGCACAACCTTTTATCTGGACATTCCACTTCTAGGAATTTTTCAATAGGAAATAATTATGGATATGCACCAGAAAACTGACTAAAATGATGACAAAACATGCTTTGCAACAGTAAAAAAAATTGCATGCATAAATTTCAAAATTAAAAAGATTAGTAAAATAAAGCTTTTGACTAGAATATCATCATCCATTTAAAATAATGCTATGGAATATTTAATAATGGGAAACGGTAACAATATACTACCTGAAAAAATTGTCTCAGAAAGTAAATAAATAAGGGAACTTCCCTGATGGCACAGTGGTTAAGAATCCACCTGCCAATGCAGGGGACACGGGTTCGAGCCCTGGTCCGGGAAGATTCCACATGCCACTGAGCAACTAAGCCCGTGTGCCACAACTAGTGACCCTGCACTCTAAAGCCTGCAAGCCACAACTACTGAGCCCGCGTGCCACAACTACTGAAGCCCACGCACCTAGAGCCCGTGCTCCACAACAAGAGAAGCCACCACAATGAGAAGCCCACACACCACAACGAAGAGTAGCCCCCGCTCGCCACAACTAGAGAAAGCCCGCGTGAAGCAACGAAGACCCAACACAGCCAAAAATAAATTAATAAAGTAAATAATATTTTAAATATATATCAGTATATGAGAAGGATATATACTAAAATATTGAGAATAACTACTGAGACTGGTGAGACTGTGGATGGTGTAGCTTTTTTCTTATTTACATCAGTTTATCTCTATAAACTAAATTTGCTACAATATTAATACATATACATGCATGAATCTTGCAATTAAAAAACAGACTCTTTTTAATATTGCTTCTTTTCCTGTTACCCACCAATATATATATGTTACTACTCATTTTTAAAATATCTTCTGTCCACATTTGTCCCAACATAATTATCTTTTCCCTCATTTTATTTCAATCTTTGAAAGATAAAATATAATTCAGAAGAAAACAAGAAATTTACAGAAAAAGAGACAAAAAAGATAAAATACTATTAACACCTTTGCTTTCAAATTACCAACAGCCTGTTAAACTTTTTTGAGAGGCTGGGTAGTGTAAATTAATGCAGGGCAATGGAAGGTTTATGAATTCTTATTTAATAACTGCATTAAACTATATTTACTGCTTCTTAAAAGTGAACTGAAATGAGAGCAAAGACTGGGTAGAGATAAGGGTGGGACTCTCATCGTCTACTCTGTCACACTGTTCTGCGCACTGGGGATGCACTGTAGCATTTAATCCTCAAAAACGCTTCAGCAAGTCCTATAAATGATGCTTAAAGAGGTAAAGTAACTTGCTTGTTAACACACAGTAAGGAAATTTAAAGAACTGAGATTCAAATCCAGGCATGTCTGACTCCAAGGCCCATGGTTTTTAATTACATCTTGGATACATCAGGAAATATGATTTAAAAATGGAGGAAATAGCTAGATAGTAACAGACAAATTGGCAAATTCTTCCTTCATATTAGAGTATTTGATTATGAAAGCTCAGAGTTAAAAATCAGAATTCTATTTATATGAATAGACATTTGATGACATTAATAAGAAAATAAATTACATTTGGAGACTTTAGGAGAATTTTTTTTAGGTTTGTACAAAAAAAAACCCCACAAACCCTAAATTAAGATCCACTGGCTGGCAATAGCTATCATCAAACGTAGTAAAGTACTTGTGTATAATTCCTTGCCAAACATTCACTTCATCTCTAGGATTATCAAAATTAACACCCAATGTTATTTTTCCACTCTGAAAATTTCTATTAATGCATTCTAATACAATTGATTAGTACAATTAATGAGAACTCAGAGGTACTGTTAATAGTTTTGTATTTAATAGCTTGGACCTCTTCCTATGCACATATATAGAAATATAAGTACATATAAAATATATGGATTTTATGTTTACAGAAATGGTATCACCGCCATATTATTTGGCAACTTGCTTTTTATTGCATGGCAATGTCTTCAGCTGTCCCTTACAAAACATCTTAAGCAGATCTAGAACTACCTAGTACTTACAGGTATTAAAATTTCATCCAACCTTGTTCAAAATTTCAGTGTCATGCCTGATTCCAAGCTCTCCTCTAATCATAGTACAAGCTAGATTTGTGACATGAGAAGTTTGGGATAGGGAAAGAAGCACATTGGCTTTTTATTTTCATACTTCCTCCGTTCTTCTGCTGTTGGGAACACATCACTTTTGCTTCCATTTCACTAAAGAGAACTTAGTCACAGGGCCACCTCCAACTGCAAGTCAGGCTGGG
The DNA here is from genome assembly GCF_011762595.2 of Tursiops truncatus. Lineage (NCBI taxonomy): Eukaryota > Metazoa > Chordata > Mammalia > Artiodactyla > Delphinidae > Tursiops > Tursiops truncatus. Next base: position 81,463,368 of record NC_047041.1, read on the forward strand.
AGATAGTGTCACCAAGGTCAAAAAGAGAGAATGATTCTGCTGAAGGCTAGAAGTCTCCAACACACTGCTGCTCTATATAGGGTGACCATGTGATCTACTGTCCAACCAGGACACTCTTGAGAGCTAAACAATTCAGCTGAGATAACAACTGAACTCTAAGACTGTTTGGGGAAAATTTTCTTCTCTGCTTAATAAAGTCTTCTATAACCTCTCTTCAGGTTGCTTTTCCCAAGGCAATCTGTCATCCTTTTTGTGCTGCCAGAGCAGTCTATTCATAACTCTAGCACACCAGCTCATACATTTGTACGATTAGGTATTTACTATCTTTCCATCTACTAGGATGGGCCTATACTCTCCACTCTGCACCCTTGGCCATCGTTAAGGTTACTGATCCTTTTCCTGTTCCATTTGGTCCTGGTTAAGAGATAATAATCATGACAAACTCTGCCATTATAGGGCGGGGCAACTGGTTCAGTCCTGAATAATCACAAAACAGCATTCGCACTGACCTGTTCAGGAGTGATCAAAATTGGAACAGAACCCTTCCATGAGCTTTAATGTGTGGTCCCTGAGAGAAAGACAATAGATCCTTCATTCAATGGGTCAACTGCTACTGATCTCCATCATATTGTTGCCATATGAGAATACAGTCCTAAAGTTTGGATATTTTCTCAGTACTTGATCAAAAACTTTAAAAATCTTGAACAGGCAAAAACCACACATATCTGCATTTTTTATTTAGCCTGTTTCTAGGCTCTAAAGCAAAAATCTTACTATGTCACTGTCCACTCAAAACTCTTCAGTGACTCCCCACTGCTCACAGGATACAAACCCATGCTCCTTATCATGGCCTCATTATCTGGCTTCTTCCTCTTCCCTTGCCTCATTTCTCATCTTTGTCCACAACTCTGACTTGGCCTTATTCCATGCCACCAAAATCCCATTTCTACAGCTACTCACCAATGCCCCTACACCCTGATATTGTGAGAGAATCTCAAGATCCATTCTTTACATCCCCTATCCCATTCTGAGCCTTCTCCACCACCACTGAGAATTACCACCATATTCATTGTGTTATAACCTCGAGTTTTATTGTGGGTTAAGAAAGTTACAAGGATAAAAATAGATGGCCGTAACTCTAGGTTATACTACCACCACCTCCCTTACACACACACACACACACACACACACACACACACACACACCCTCTGACTCTGGTTTACCTCGACCAGGAAGACTGCTTTGATTGGTTCTAGGTCCTAGGCATGGGAGCCCATCTTTGATGCTTCTACAGTAACTGTGCAGAGTGCTATCACAGCACTTATGCAGTGAATTGGTGTGTCTTGCACACTGATCTCATCCACCAGACTCTGAGCTCCTCTAAAGTGGTTTCTGAATCTATATTCAACTCTATATCCTTAATGCCCAGCACACAGTAGATACTTGACAAATATTGGTTAAACTGAATAAAGCTGAAGACTTGGAAAACTATGGCTGGAATACATAGAATTCTCAAAAGAAATTCCAGAAATTTAAAATATAATGGGTGACCTCCATTACAAGGTTAGGTAAGGCTGTAAGAGAGAACCCTGAGGCTGCATTTTATTATCAGCTCCATCCTCTCTAGAGACTTAGTGTCCATTCCTGTTGGCAAAGGCTAACGTGGACCCTACTACGTGCTTTTTCTTCCCATCTGTTAAGCCTCGTGTTCTGAAGGGAAAGGAGCCACAACTGCCAGTTGTCATTCTGACCAGAAACATTTTGACACACAGACATTTATCATATAAACTTGTAACTAATATATAAACTCAGGACAAAATTTAGTTTTGGTTTTCAGAAGTTGATCTGGATTCTAAGTTTTTACTGTCCTATACTTCAAATCCTGTTCATTAAAAAAATAAAGTTGACTTTTGTTGATGAGAGTGGTTTGAATTTGGGTGCTGGAATGACTAATTTACTTTCTCGAAAATGGATTCCCTTCCGTTCTCCAAAATTTTTGATCTCTCAATTTTATCAAGTACATAGATACTTTGCTTATTTTTATGTTCAGTATTCTGATTTATCATCATCATCCACCATTAGAGAAGAGAAAATTTGTTGAGGCCTTACTATGTGCCAGGCACTGTGTTTAGTGTTTTACTTGCATTTCCTCACTCATCTTTAAGAAAGATGAGTGAGAAAATCCAAGTATTGTAGAAGGGAATAATAAAGCATGTTTAAATTATATGTCCTAAAACATGGGCAAAATCTCTAGACACAAACTTTGAAATCTCTGTGGAAAAAACAAATCTCTTCCCTCTGAATTCTTCTAGTTTTTTGTGTCATATGTACAGCATTTTGCATCAACATCACTCAAAAAAAATATTGAATACTTATTATGTGTTAGTCCTAGAAAACACTGGTTATCAAGACGCTTCCCTCATAGACCTTAAAATCTTAGAAAGCAGATAGATGTGGGACAAACAGCAGTAAGTATAATAAGCATAAAAAAAGGACAGGATTTCCAGGGAGAGCTAACCTAGGCTTGGGGCCAGAGCAAGAAATACTTCTCTTAGCTAGAAATGTTACTATGCTAAAGATAGGCAAGAAGTCACCAACTCAGGTATAACAAGGAACAGCATTCTAGGCAGAGGACGCGCTAGTCACCTATTCCACAAAACATCTTGTACAGTATCTTACCTAATCTTCAAAACAATTCAGAAAGGAATCATTATTGCCATTTTACAATAAGAAAACTAAGACTCAGAGAATAGATCAATTGATAAGATTGGAACCCTTGCCTATCAGAATTCAGAGCATTTCCACTGTGCTTAACTTCCTCGGAAAGCTGCCTGCATCAGCTTCCTATTGGACCAATGGTTAGTAAACTTTTTCTGTAAAAAGACAGATAGTAAATATTTTAGGCTTTGCATACCAAGAAGGAACAACAAGGATAAAATATAGGAACTTGAATAACAAGAGAAAAAAAAACAAATTTTCATAAACTTTTGAGGAAATTCAAAATATAATAATAATAATTGAGTACAATGTTTTGTACTACAAGTCTACTAATGAGAAAAATAAAATTCTTTGAGGGGGGGAATACCATTTCACTTAATTGGGGTTCAAAGCTAAATGTTCCCTATAATCAAAAAAATTGCAAATATTCACCTGTGAAAATCATTCTTAACTTGGGGATCATACCAAAACAGGTAACCAGTCAGATTTGGCTCATGCGCTATTGTTTAGCAACCCCTGTACTAGGCCATGACCATCAAGAGTAGTACTGTCCAACAGAACTCTAATGTGAGGCACACATGTAATCTTAAATTGTCTAGTAGCCACATTTTTAAAAAGGTAAGAAGAAACAAGTTACATTTATTTTAGTAATTTATTTAACCAAAATATTATCATTTAAAAACACAATCAATACAAAAATTATTAATGAAATATTTTGCCATCCTATTTCAGGCCAAATCTTTGAAATCCAGTGTGACTTTCACAGTTACAGCATGTCTCACTTGGACTAGCCACGTGTCAAGTACAGCACAGCTCCAGAGAAGAGTTCT